>NC_037088.1:58497608-58800638 GCF_002994745.2 Rosa chinensis | reverse complement strand
TGAATTTTGGAGAAGCTTGGAATTAATTATGAATTTTTAAAGTTTAGGGTTTCGATTATCGAATTACGAGAATCCGACCGTCGGATATCTCTCGGTTCTGCCTTGGAACCTTTAAATTAACGAATTGGTATTAGTGGTATTTTGGGTTGCATCCGAGGAGAAGTGGAGATGTAATTATGAGGAATTGATTTTAGGAATCGTATTAAATTGTTGAATAATTATTCACAGAATATAATCGTGTACAGGATGTCGTACCGAGCTTTGGCTCGATAAAGGAACTCGTATACGTGATCGTCGGAATAGTACAGTGAGTGGACTTTTATTTTTCAAAGAATGATGCATGCATATATTTAATCGGTTCCGAAGTTATAATTTATTTATCGTATTACTTTCTCGAGCATATGGTTATTTTCAGAAATGGTTTTGGATATTTGGTTATTTGAAGGTTTTATGGCGTGCGGGGTCACGTCATTGGATTACACCTATCTTCTCTTATTTATTTGATTCCGATATGATTTCCGGATTTATACTATTTATATTATACTTATATTCGGCGATTTGAGATTTTTATGAGATTCGATGAAGTTAATCTTTATACCTATTTATCTCCTATTTATTTTGAACTTTAGATTATATTGGCGTGTGGGACACGTCTTGGGAAATTCTTTTACAAGATATGGGGAAGCTTTATGTACTTATGGATTTACTTGGTTTTCGGGTTTCTTTTGCCATACTTTGGGTGACTTATCATTGCTAGTATTGATCTTCCGCCTTTGTGGCGAGGTGATGGGATCACCGAAGCCCTCCACCTTTGTGGCACTGGTTACTGTCTCTGTGACAGTAATTCTGAAGCCCAGTATCCTATCGCTACACATAGTGGCGTAAGGGTATATTACGGGAGTAATGAGAGTACTTTAGCCTGGGAGGCTATCACCCGAGCCTGGGAGGCTCACTTGTATGGCTATCGCCTTCCCCTACTCACTTTACTACTTAAGCTAGCGGGGCTAGCTCGATCTTCACTTAACCAGCGGGGCTGGTCTTATATTTTCGAGTATTGAAATTTCAATCTTTTACTCGGTTGTTGTGGCTAGCGGGGCTAGTCGGTTTTCTGGAGTTCAACGTTTTTCAGATTATTTCCTTAAGTGTTTTATAAATGTTGCATGCATCCGGATTTTATATATATCGAAAAATGTGGGAAAGTATAACATCCATTTGGTTTAAAATTGTTTATTTTTGTCCACTCACGCTAACGTTTTTAAGTACTTTCCCCTGGGCCCTTCGGTTTTCAAATGCTCAGTTTGCAGGCGAAATTAGTTGAGGTCGGGCGTACATGGAGTCGAGGCATAGCCAACAGCATTGCTTCCGCGTACTCATTCTATTTCTGTGACTTTGTTACCTAATGGAATAGTATTACTCTGATAACCTGTGAAATTAATCTTATAATGTGGGTTGAGACTGTTATTTGTGAAATTGGAGTTGTGGTTTGGGGGAGCAGGTGGCTCCAGGAGGATAAGGATGGGTTGATTTAGGAGTGTAAATTTTCTTTCTACAGGTTTTGGGTAGTTCATTTTAGGGGAAGTTCTGCCAAAATTTTGGAAGAATTTCTTCTAAGGTGGACCCCGCAGGGCCACTTCGGATTTCAGGGTGAAATCTGGGGCGGGTCCTGTCAGAGGCAATCCTTCAACAATTGTGTTCGCTGAAGTTTTTGTTCCCCGCAAACTATAAAGAAATGATTGTCAGGAAGAACTCCGCACTTCGCTCCTCCGACGCTCAAGTTAGTAGGGAGCATAGCGAAAGCCATCTTTAAGAGAAGTGTAAATGAGGAATGATTAATACCTCAAGAATGGGGAGTGAGGTCCTCATTTTATAGGTGTCAATGATGATTGGGGTTCAGGCCAGATGTCAAAACGACTCGACCTGGTCTTATTGCACTCGTCCATGTGTACGAAAGTGCACTTGTCTCCCCGACATCGCTATCCTCCATATTTAGGATCCATTCAGAGTCTCCACACTAGTATAAGCTTGCACGCTTGACAAGTGAGCCCATTAACAAGGTATTGTAAGGAGGAGCACTGAGCTAGCTAGTAGTGAAATATGACAACCCAAGTATAGTGATAAGAAAATTTGAAATTGATAATAAACATTCTTCAAAAATCTCACGTGAAACCAAAATCACAAAGGAAGGATAAGCACGAGTATGATTCCCAACCATACTCAGAAAATAGCCGAAAGATATTGAAATCAAATAATCACAATTAAATAATAAGATTTAACAATTCTTAATGGAATTCATATTCGAAATAAACTTGAGAGATATTAAAGAAAATCATAAATGCTACAGGAAATATCATTTTCGGAAAGTTCATAAAACAATTAAAATCAATTTCAATTCTCCAAAAATCTTGCGTAAATAAATAATCACAATCGCAATCCAAAGCACGAGTACCTTTCCCAACCGCACTCGAAAAATCTCATAACAATTTCATGCTCGAGAAAACATATATAAACCAATGTGATTAATAAATTGTGTAAGATTCTTAAATCAATAGACAAATATGCGAGATTAATAATAATTCATAATTCAAATAATATTCATGTTTCTGAAGGTTTCATCAGAAAGTCCAATATCAATTCAAATTGTAAAGTAAATCCATTCCTGAAAATCATAATCGAATACCAATTCAAGTAAGAGCAGTGCTACAGACACCAAAAAATTATACCAAAAAGTAATACCAAATGACATGGCATTTGAGTTCGCGTCTTACGTGTCATGACATTCAATTCAATAATTTTCAGCAAATTTCATTGATTTTATCTAGAAAACTAATTAATCAGCAAAAAAGAAGAACGTGATTCACCAAACAACCAAATCTGCTACCGCCCTTCCTCAAACAGAACAACCACATCTGCATAATTAAAAGAGCAAAGAAATCTAGAGAATAGCTCAAAGAAATTACATCAAATCTGGGAGACCGTGTATATAATAGTACAACTATTTCTTTCTCCGTCTAACAATATGAGAATTCATATTAAATTCATTTGAAACTCATTTGAAACCCAGTAGAGATGGATCTGGCCATCAATTGAAAATCACTATTTCTCATTTACTTCATCACTACATATCTCTATTTCCAGTAGGATGAAACCCACCACCACTAGCAGTATATAATAGATCATTATTCAATTGCCAATGAACTAATGAATTAAGTCATACACAACTTTGTATTCTATTTACTCTGTTTTGGTTGATGGCCTTTTCCTACAATTGCATGTTAAAGTCTCCATGATTTAAGGGGTTGGTTTAGGGTTCTTCATTCCTTTTGTTGTTGTTTATCATATACATTTTTTTTTCTAATTAAACAACAATAACTTTTAATTATTGATCTTTCCATTTTAAAGAATAAAAATAAAATATAAGAATACATGCTAAAAATAGTTTGATGATATGGCACTTGCCACATCATTTGGTATTGATATTTGGTATAATTATTTGGGATCTCAAGCATTTTTGTTCAAGTAAACCAATCTCAACTTGCCACCTGTGATTGAGACGGTTATTTCTAAAATTTTGAATTTGTGAGAGTCTACAATGAAAGATCCTCTTTTGTAGGTCTCATTGAATTTAAATCTATGAGCATATGCTTCTCGCACACTAGATTCGATTTCATTGTACTCAAATTCTTGAGAATTAATTAACTATACAGGTATTGTAATTTTCTTGCTACGAATCCTACTTAGGATGTTGATAGCTCTTTTAGACTTCTTCCAAGTAAGGAGTTTAGGTTTACTAAACTTGAGCTCTTTTTCTCTTTTTGATGGCGGGGTAACGATTTTACTAGCAACAATTTGTGATAATTTTTCTTCATCAATTATTTCACTATTATCCCATTCTTTTTTTTTTTCTACAGCACCATTCTTTTGTGAGAGTCTACAATGAAAGATCCACTTTTGTAGATCTCATTGAATTTATATCTATGAGCGTATGCTTCTCCCACACTAGATTCAATTTCATTTTACTCAAATTCTTGAGAATTAATTAACCATACAAGTATTGTAATTTTCTTGCTAAGAATCCTACTTAGCATGTTGATATCTCTTTTAGACTTCAAGTAAGGAGTTTAGGTTTACTAAACTTGAGCTATTTTCCCCCTTTTGACGGCGTGGTAATGATTTTACTACCAACAGTTTGTGCTAATTTTTCTTCATCAAGATATTTAAAGAGAACGTCAATCTTATTAGTTGACTTTGTTGTAAATATTATTATTTATATGGCTGTCCACGGAAATACTCATTAGTTATGTACTTTGATGCAAACCCTATCTCTATATAAAGGAGGCTAATGAGACTGAATGAGAACACTTCTACTTCCTCCCTACTATTCTCTCTCCATATTCTCTCTACTTTATAACACGTTATCAGCACGCTCTGCTATTATTTTTTGAAAACTCTATGATGATCTACGAGTTTATGGTGCAACGTTGTTGCTATTGACTATAACTTATGATCTATGAGTTTTTTCATGATCTATGATCTATGCTTTAATCTTATATATAATCATTACGGTGCCATCAATTCCTGCTTTATATTCTGATATACATATGTTCTTTTTCTCATATATGAGTATAATTGCTGAAAGTTTTGGTTGATCACGCAAATAGAATCATACCCGTTTTCCTTTCTAACAATCTCATTTTTTTTGTCAATAATCATGCCTCTCTCCTTTATTTTTGGTTTTGCAACCAAAACCCAACGTATTATCCCATAAGGTGCAATAGAGGCATTAGTTTTTACTTGTCTATTTAATAGCATTTTCTGGGGTTTTTTTTTTGTCAGTATACACTCATTAGATTTTTTGTGTGTTTCCCTCAATTGTCGTTAGGCATCAATCCTGATTCGTCATATATTTCATGATTACAAGTATTAGTATATGCCTTATGTTGTCATCTGCACATGTATTTATGAATTGATTAATATGAGAAGCCATCTTGACGTGATGAGAGTGATGACCACTATCTATGTTGATTCAACTTATGGCAGGATCAGTAACTCCCAAAGGCGGATCAGTAACTCCCAAAGGCGGATCAATATTTTTTTGATATCCAGGTTATACAATCCTACGATTATGTGCATAAGTATGCTCAAAAGGTAAGGACGTATGATATGATTTTATTGCTCATAGACGGATTTCAATGACCATTGTAAATTCAATGCGATCAAAATATTTTCTTTATATGATTACACGAGGGTCTGAAGTTCCTCAAAGTGGAAAAATTGCGATATGAAGTCTCATAAATTTATACAATTACGAGGGCCAGAAGATCCTTAGAGTTATATAATTGGGTATATGAACTCACATATTTTTTTTATCCTCAATAATTATAAGAGGGCCGGAAGTTCCTCAAAATGTTTGGATATTGGGGTTCCCTCCTCCGCACGACAATGTGAATTTGAAGTTCAATTTTGAATGTAAAGCTAGAAGCTACGTTCTCCACAAGATAAAATTATGTTCTTGTGTGATTGATTAGAGGAGAAAAAAAAATTATCATTTTGTGAAGTGAAGCAGACCAGAAGTTCTGTGTATTTTCTTCATTAATGGAACCAGAAGTTTCCACAATTAATTTTATTGCATAGTTTATTTATTGGGTTAATGCTCATACACCCTGCTTTTGACAAAATACTTCCCAAAAACCCCACTAAACTACTTTTGTTCCTCTCCACCCAGACTTCTGTCCCTTTCATTCCTTCTCACCCAACTCTTCCTTTTTCTCTTCCTTTAGTACCCTTTTGTTACTTTATGCATAACATATCCTGTTCTTTTAAAATTTTGATGAAACGTGGTGAGCCCATTTATTTATTTGTTTAATCAGAAAGCATGATAAATATTCATCCTCTATCTCGAAGGTAAACAGTATACCTTATTATTCATAATTTCGATCGTTGACAGACTCGAATTAGTTGCCATCTGTAAAAATACAAGCAAAGAACTGCAAAAAGAAAGAGAAAAATTGAGAAAGCTGAAAGCCTATAGAGATAATCTTGATAGAGAGTCACCTAACTATTGGGATATCATTTATAGACTACAGAATAGAATCTATAAAATAGAACAAGAGGTTGATAATCTCTTATAAATTCTTGAAGAGGAACAAAAACCTCTGAATTATTTGAGCATTGGTTAGATCCGCAATTCACTGGTATCAGAGCTTGTAAAATAGCTCAAGGAGAACCCCTCCTTAATGGGGACAATGTCAGAATTGTTATTAGAGAAAATAAATTCTCTACTGAAATCTTCTGATGAGAAATATCAGAAGCTGTTACTAGAAGTATCTAGATGTCAGTCGACTCTAGAAAAATTTCCTACTATAATCCACCAATTGGAAAGATTGGAAAACAAACAGGATTATATCAAAGATCTTCCAAAAACGGAAGAAGAAAAACTGACGAGTGTCAGTAGAAAAATCAAAGAACAGCAAAAAACGCTGGATTCTATACTGAAGGACAAGAAATTGCCTACAATAAAACAGAAGACTAATGGATTCAAACCATTAGAAAAACCAGACTCAAATCGTGTTCCTAACATGATTTTTCTGGAACCATCTACTAGTCAGACTAGTATCTGGTATGGAAACCCGGAAAAAAGAGAAATGAAGATGTTAAGCATCTTTGGAAAAAAGAAAGGAGTTCAACTCCTAAATTCTGAAGAATTTGAATACAATGAAATCGAGCAAGAGGTAAAAAACGCCTCAATTCCAAAGCTAGATTTTAAACAGATCTACAGAAGGGGAACATTTGACCTGATGGATAGCCATCATTTCAAAGTACTTGAATTTACAACCCCCTCTACAACAGGAGAAACAGATCTCTTGATGATCACCCCTGCTGAAGTTGCCAGAGCACAAGCAAAGCAGTATCAATTTATGCACATTGGAGCAGTCCAAGTCGGCATAAAATTGTTGGCAAGAGAAGGAATCAACTGTTCAGTCCTATGTGTCCTGCAAGACAACAGATTAACAGACTTCCAAGCTAGTCTGTTGGGAACTCTAGAAGCATCACTATGCAACCAGGTAGCATATTTTAACTGCTTCCCCAACTTCTCAACCAGCTTAAAGGATGCAGCCCATTGTCTCAGACTGAGAGTCAAGACAGATGGAATATCTATGAAAGAAGAAATGCAAGAATTGGCCATAGTGTACAGAGTATACTACAAACTGATGAGCACCACAGTAGAGCCGAAGACACGGATCTCCAACATCCCTGGTCTCACTACTGGATTCCTCACCAGCCAGAAGAACCATTCACAAAAAATTCACAAGGTTGCTTGGAATGAAGTAACTTTTCCTCTTGAATGGAAATTATCCGGTCCAAAAAAGCTACCGGAAAGAGCAAAATCGAAGATCTACGAGAGTAGAAGAACTGGAGAAATCAGCCTCAACTTCGACGATCATAGGAAAAGTGATGTCTGCCCTGAGAACATCAGGATAAATAGCAGTCTTCTGAGAAGAAGCTACAGCACCAGAGAAGCAGGTGTCAGTGGTACAAAACCCACTATTGAAGAGCCAATATCAGAAGAAGATCTGGAAGCCGATCTATGCAGACCAATCCATATGCTCAGAGCTGAAAGGCTCTATGATCTTTATAAAGAAGCTGAGAATTGTGAAAGTCCTGAACGATTAGAAAGACTAATCGAAGAAATAAAGGAATTCAAATTCAGAAAGACGAGAAAAGTCTTTCCTTATCAAGATATTGAAATGGAAGATGGAGAGAGCTCCAGAACTTTCATAAAAAAAGAAACAAGGGAAACAAAACTCCCATTTCAGAAAGCCCCTACGGGTAAAAAGGGAGAGAGAAATTTCCAGAGATTTGTCCCAGAGGACAATCTGCCAAGAGTTCCTATCACAAACTACGGCATCTGGTTGAATCTAGACAAGAGTCTAGACAAAAGAAAAACTATCGACCAATGGGTAGATAGCCTGATGATGGCTTCTGCACTTACCCTTGGCAAATTTGAAGCACCAGATTTGCAGGTGTACTATGAAACTACTCTTACTGGAGTGGCAAAAAAGTACTACCTATCTTTCAAAGCAATTGCCAGAGGAAGAGACTGGCTTGAAGAAATCAAAAATTCAAAGTCTCCGTATGATTTTGCAGTACCCCTGTACGATCAATTCTGTGGAGATCTCTCAAATCTGAGTGAAAAAGCCAAAGAAACGGCAAAGTCAAATATCTATGCACTCAAAATCTGTGACATGAGATATTTCGAAGAATACCTGAATGAATTTCAGGAATATTACTGTACAATTGGTGAACTAGAGAATACTGATCTAGTTAATCTGTTGCACAGAAAACTCCTTGAACCTTGGAGAACAGCTGTGAGAGAAAGCATAGCTGCGAAACCAATTGAAAGATTTTCAGTTGGAGGAATTGCCGACCGAATAAGGCAATTACTGAAGGAGCAATGCAAAGCCAATCTTAGAGCTAAGATGGCCAAAAAGCAACTCAAAGGAGTTGAAAATTTCTGTTACGGAATACTGGATATGCCCACAAATTGGGGATGTCATGAATCCAAATTCCACAGAAAGAAGAAAAAAGAAAAATATTACTCTAAAAAAATTCAAAAAGAGTAACCAAAAGAAGAATTGGAAGTTCAAGAGAAGTTCCAATAAGAAGCAACAAGATGAAGATCCAAAAAAGAAGTTCTTCAAAAAGAAGAATACTCATCAGCATAAACAACCTAGCAAGAAAGCTTGCAGATGTTGGTTGTGCAAAGCTGAAGGACACTATGCAAATGAATGCCCGGAAAAGGGTAAAAGATCTACTAAAGCTCTCTTTGAAGAATATGAGCAAATAGTAGAAGTAGCAAACATGAAAGGCTACGAAATAGCCTATTCTGATGATGAAGAAGACGACAGGTCAGTCTACTCTGCCTGGTCTGAAGAAGAAGAAACTTCATCAGAAGAGTCTGAGACTGATTCAGAAGAAGAGTACTTCGAATCTAGACAAATGCATGTTTTGAAAATCAAAAACTGGGAAGAAAGCAAGACAGAATCCTTCATGTCTTCTTATCAGGTGAACCCTGGTTCATTCGTTTGTGACTACTGCTTTTGTCACGAAAAGAATGGTCTCCCTATGTTCTGTGAAGAGTCTAAGAAGACTTATCACAAAGAATGCTTCATAGCTGAAGCTAGAAGAAAAACCAAGAATGGACTTGTCAACCAGTTGGTCGAACAAGAATATGAAGAGTATTTTGCTGAGAAAAAAGCAAAAGAAGTTGAAACTCTGTTCCAGGAAACCATGGAATCATCTTCCTTAGTAAAGAAGGAAGAAATCTTCGGTGAAGATATTGAACTGGTTGAAAAACCAGAAACTGCTGAACTGGTGAAACTACCAGAAACTGTTCATCTCTTAGAACGACGAGAGACTACTAGCACGTGGGATCTACTTGGCCAACCTTCGGGCAAGTTTGATTACAAAGTCAGATATGATCCTCCTGCCTGGTACAATAAGCTAGACAACAAAGAGGTGATTCCTACAGACTGGGATGATACAAAATCAGCAAGTTTTGCTGAATCTCCCACTCAAGAAAATGGTCCAGAAGAATGTAAACCGTTCATTCCGAAGGAACAGGCTCAGAAAAATGAGCCTCAGCAATCAAAGGTCGTCTCTACAAGCAGATACAGCAACTACATAGAGATTGGACTAAAATTCCCTGATCACAGAAAATATCATCTACATGCTTTTGTAGATAATGGATCGGGATTTACTGTTGCAAAGAGATTTGCAATTCCAGACGAACTCTGGAAAGAAGATAAAAAGAAGTCAGCTACTGGTGTTACATTTGATGGAAGCCATCTCACCATGAAGAAAGTAGCAAAAAATGTTCATATCACCATTGGTGGAGGAACATTTATCATCCAGAATGTTTGGCAATCTGAAGGCCAAGGATCTGATTTCTTGTTGGGAAATGATTTTATTCTCCAACAACGATTCATTCAGGATGAAGAAGCCATCGGCTTCAGGAAAGGAGAACGGGTGTTCTGGGCAGACCGACTCACACATGCATTCAGTGTCGTAGGTCCCGGTTTTACTACTCACTATCAGAGATCGCACCAGAATAGTGGTGATCTTACCCCCTACAAACCCAAATTTGAGCCCATACTCCAAATTAAACAACAAGAAGAATTGCTTGTTGAAGAATCTTCAGAAGAAGAAGATGAAGAAGAAGAAGATGAAGAAGCTAGTTTCATCTATGAACATAACCTCAAGCACTTTCAGAACAAGCTTGAATCTCAGCAAATTCCCACTCTTGAAAAAATCAAGAAACTACTCGAGCAGAATGTTGATACAAATCCTCAGAAGTATTGGGAAAAAGACCCAGTGGTCTGTGAATTGAGATTGCATGACATGAATGCCATTTGTCATGTCAAAACCATTCCTCAATACAAAGAGGAAGATAAAAAGAATTCAGAAGTGATATTGAAGATCTCCTGAAAAAGAGATTAATCCAACCTTCCACTAGCCCTCATCATGCTCCAGCATTCTACGTGATAAATCATGCAGAGAATCTACGAGGAAAAGCTAGAATGGTTATTGACTATAGAGATGTTAACAAGAAGACTGTCAAAGACGGATATCAAATCGCTCAAGTCAGAGTGCTGATCAACCAGCTCAGAGGAGCCAAAGTCTTTTCGAAATTTGATGCAAAGTCGGGTTTCTGGCAGGTCAAGATGCATCCTGAGAGTGTACCTCTCATTGCATTTGGAACACCACAAGGTCATTACGAGTGGCTGGTAATGCCTTTTGGTCTGAAGCAAGCTCCCTCAATCTTCCAAAGAAAGATGGACAACATCTTCAAGCATGTAGCGGAGTTCTGCGTTGTCTACATAGATGACATCCTGGTCTTCTCCAAAAATAGAGAAGAACACATGAAACACCTCCATGAGGTAGTAAAGCTGATAGTTCAGCATGGAATTATCCTAGGTGAGAAGAAAATCTTCTTTATCCTTGATGAAGTTGATTTCCTAGGAATAAATATCAAGAATGGAGTCATAAAGCTTCAACCCCATATTCTTGAAAAGATCTGGAAATTCCCAGACAGAATTCCTGATGCTAAGAGTCTAGAGAGATTCCTCGGTGTCATAAATTATGGAAGAGATTTCATCCCTAAAATCTCAGGGTTAACAGCAATGTTATCTCCCAAGACAAGTTCCAAAAGAAAATGAAACTTCACAGAAGATGATGAAAAGATTGTGAAGCAGATAAAAGATCTCTGCAAAAACCTCCCTTCACTTCAACAACCAGAAGAGAATGATGAAATTATCCTCCAGACAGATGCGAGTGATAATTATTGGTCCGGTGTTGTTCTGGCGAAAGCGCCTAGAACCAACATTGAAAAGATCTGCAAATTTTGTAGTGGCAAGTTCAGCCCTGCAGAACTAAATTATCCCACAGGGGAAAAAGAAATTTTAGCTGTCAAGAAAACGATTTAAAATTCTCCAGCTTTTCTCGGAAAACCCTTTACTGTCGGCACCGATTGTGCTAGAGTAAAGAATTTTAAAAATTTTAAACTTGACAAAGCTGCCGATAGAGGAAGATTAGCAAATTGGCAATTGTTTCTTAACCAATATGATTATACTGTCGAATTAATTGCAGGAAACAAGAACTATCTTCCAGACGCATTGACCAGAGAAATGGCAATGTTCAGCCAAAGAGAAGACGATGAAGGTCGTAATCCCAGAAGCAGAAGGACTGGGAAAGAACAGGAACCTGAAGAGGATCCTAAAGAAACCAAAGAAAAAATTCTTAAAAGGTTTCTACTAAGTCCAAAAGGCTTGGCCACAACTGGTCAATCCCAGGGTAAAGGATTGGCTAGCCCGTCTCAAACGGCAGACGGTAAAGGCTCATCAAGACCGTTGATGGTTGCTGCTTTGCCAAAAAATAGACCAACTCCTACTGGAGTTCTAAATGTTTTTAATTATGAATTAAGAACTTTTGATACTCTTGTGTTCAGAACTGGCAGGAGACTAGCTTATCACCAGAAGGCAATCCTGGATAATCTTTTATTTGCCTTTCAAGAAAGAAGCAGTGGTCTTATGTTCCCAGCTCTCTTTGCTTTAGCTGAAGAACTTTATGAAAATGCAAGACCACAAACTGATGAAGTCCATATGCAGCAGAGTGCTGTAAGAAAAGAAAAAATTTCCTTCCTTGAAAGTCCAGAAAGTGCTAAAATCCCTATCATGGCACTCAATGAATCAGATTGGCATGAATTCCATAATCTGACAGGAAGGCACAATCCAGAAGACCTAGTTCCTCCAACACTCTTCATTGTCGCTGGACCATATGTGGGAAGATACCTGGTAAATGTTCAGAGTGAACATCCCCAAGAACACAAGCTTTGGCTTGTTGAGAATGGTTTTGTCCATAATCTGTGGACTAAAACTAATGATGATCTCAAAGGTTTGCCACCCATTATTGTCAACACAGTCAAAAATATCAGGAGAAATGACTGTACACTTCGTCTGAAGTTTAGGTCTACTCCTCCAGAATGGAGTCAGAAGGCAAGCGGAGAAGTTGAATATATTCCTCCATACCATTATGTTAGAATCATTCAAAGGAAATATCTTCAACCAACCTGTGTAGCATACAATGGTCAACCAAATTCAAGCATTCCTTGGATGAAGGCTATGGCTCTGGAATACATGAAGAAGATCATCTCTAAAGACATCAGCAACACCTTCCTGGCAGCAGGAGAAAAAATAATTATCACTGCATACGATCATCCTGACGTAGTCAGCAGTGACCTATTCCTATCTCTCACAAGAAAGGAGATAGATTCAACTATGGCATGCATGCGATGGGTGGAAAAGCTTGAAACTGGCAACCACTATAAGATGTATGTCGATACTGATGTTGAAGATAATGCTACTACTGTTAGAATGGCCCAGGCAGACAACAGCTCCTTTGTCTTTGGCCACCATTCAGAAACAGACGAGAATATGTAGCATCACGGGTGAAGCTACAGGTGAACTTTCCAACCAAAGAACTGTAGTACTTTTGACTTTTAAAAGTTAAAGGTTGCTTTTTCTTTCAAAAAGAAGAAGAGATGGAAACATTTCACCTACCAGAAGAAATACTTCACCTACCTACTTTTGTTTTTCTCCATCCGACCTCCACCAGCAGGAGCACTCAGAAAAGCAAAAGTTCACGGAGCTATCCTGTATATTTTGTGTTTTGAATTCCAGTTTGAGTTCCGCTCTCTATATAAAGAGCTTTAGGTTCCATTTGTAAGGCATCAGAAAACTGAGTAGAAGAGTCTTCTCTCAAGAAGTAAGAAAGCCATAGTAAGCAGTGTGCTTTCATTACAAGTAAGTTTTCGTTCTCATTCTCATGGGTAACTAAACAGCTTTTGCTGTTTACCCGAGGATGAGGCTCTGGATTCCTAGCATGTATTTCTGTTGAATAAATAAAGGAATACCCACCCATGTTTGTCATTAATTAGCTTTATCTATCACTATCTCGTTTACATTATAGTTTGCATTATATCTATCAAACCTGTCTTCCATCCATCACCATCCACTTCCTATATGCTTATGAAGTTTGAAAAGCTTTGTTCACCAGAAAAAACCAGTTTTAAAACCAAGATTATGACAAGCAGCAGTGATTCCACCTGTTAAAGTATCCGCTAGGCAGGAAGCCGTTAGGCGAAAAACTTGGGTATGTTGAAGGCTAGTCTTGTTTTCAAACTTGCTTTAAAATAAAGTTTCTAAGGTAGACAAAAGCTCTAAAAACTCAGATAACACATAGGAACTACCCTTTTTAGTCTTTTCCTAAGAAAATAGTAAGATACGAAAAGTTTTGTGCATTTGGGAACAATACATGAGATTTTTGGGCAAAAGGGAATTACCCCTTATTTATTTATTTTTCTTACCTGCAATTTTTCTATTTTGTTATGTACTTTCATTACAGTACTTATCTTTTAAATTAAATTTTTTTTTGTTACTCATACGGACCAGCAGTCCTATACCTTGAACATATGAATTTTGAGTGTAATATTTTTGAACCAGAAGTTCAAAATTTCATAGTAGAACATGAAGTTCTAACAGTAAAACTCAAACCCGAAGCTTTGAGTATAAAATATAAATTAGTTAAAAGTGAACTTGAAGCTTCACTTTAGTCACCTCGAGCCTGAAGTTTCGAGCATCAAATTTATTTGAACCCGAAGTTCAAATTATGAAATTTTAGAACTTGCAGTTCATAGAAGAAAAAAAAATATTCGAACCTGAAGCTTCGATTACACATACAATTCATTCATAGTTTATTTGACTTTATGTCAACTTGAACTAGAAGTTTCGAGTAAATTTTCATATGTCGATTGATACATTCTTCTTTATGCCTGCTTAAAGCATTCCACCTTAGAACCTGAAGTTCTAATTGTGCAAACTCGAGCCATAAGTTTCGAGTGGATATGTGGACAATTTATCGAAGAGTTTTAATCTTGGTCAACCCCAAACCTGAAGTTTTGAGGGGATTTTATTGACACCAATTTAAAAGTAAGCAGATATTTGACCGTTGGTTTATGACGAATGAGTATGAATATACCCCAAATTTGTGATCGAGACTTTTGTAATTAAAAGAGATCATTACCTGTAGTTCCTTGATCCTTAATTACATGAGGACCTGAAGCTCCTCAATGATCATACTAACTAGATGACCATCTAAAGTCCTTCACTCATGAGTCATGGTCATGAAGTTTAAACTCGACATTTCGAGTATATTATTTTGGCCAGAAGTTCAAAATGCATTTGATGTTAATCTACATCAAACAACAATACAATAATTAAACGTCATGTTTTACCTGTATAACACGGACCAGAAGCTTCGTGTATATCCTATGAGATCTACTGTTCAATTCTTACCAATTGATTTGTGTCATCTTCAAACTTATGTTTTGAGTCACTTCCAGGCAATGCAACTTTATCGATGGTGTCCAGAAAACATTATTAAGGCTTATGCTTATGAGGTTAATATAACAATCATCTCAGATCTTACATATCTGATTGATGGCTCTAGAAGAGCACACATATATTGTCTCGTTGCATTTTGTGCCTCCAACATAGTAAGAAAGCCGATTGACATGGCTATACCATGAAATGCTACCAGAAGTGGATCATGGCAAGAGAGAAATCAGGAGACAATGTAAATATTGTCCTAACATCCACACATATGAGGAAATTGTAAATTGGATGTGTGTCACTTATGGTACACTATCTGGTGGATGATTATCAAGCCACTTTTGAATGGGCACTGGTCAAATTAAATTGCATTGACTAATAAGAACATTGAGATTCGTCTCACATGTCTGACGTTTTTTGCTTACAATAAGCAACTTGGAAGCACTATTGTATTATTTCACATATTTATTGTAACCTCGTGAGTTTTCATTGAAACTAAATGTTTCTAAATCCGATTATCTCGGAACCTGATGTTCCTTAAGAGGCTGTTATAAATTGAAAAATTGAAACCTCAAGTTTCTTGGATCTCCAATTATATAAGGGCCTGAAGTCCCTCATCTTTATGACCACACAAATATATACGTGACAGTGAACTTGAGGTTCTCCACGTAATAAAGTTACTCTTTTATTATGGATTGTAGTCTTCAACTCAAAATTTTGAGTATATCATTCTGGCCAGCAGTTCAAAATGAATTCGGTCCATTCCAATTGTCAATATTTCACAATTGATGTTTACTCAAGCTAAGGTAACACTCATATCAAGAGTTGTAGATCTTGATCTATGGCTCTAAATGAGCTACTATCATGTTACCAAATTTGAAATATTGATGCTAAGTACCTTCAATATGGTTGGAGAAGATTGTTTTGCTACCTCATATATACTGTGTCAAATTTATACAGTAAATTTAGGCATATAATGTCATGAACCAGAAGTTCATTGAACCAAATACACTATTTTGGCTTGACAGGTTATGTCATCTTTGTTGGCCATGTTGCATGGAATCACTTACAAGTTTTGATGACTGCTAACCTTACTCACAATCAAATTGTTTATGTACCACATATTTGCGAGTTGTCACTTTGATGAGACAATCCTCCTGCCATAAGGGAGAGAAATATTGTTCCTGAAGAACGGTATGAATTGGTGTGAGACTTTTCCACCATGTCTCATTTTGAGCTTTGTACCTAAAGTGATAATGATATTACTGGCAAAAGAATTTACTTGGATTAAAATCCTTAAAGCATAACATGATTGCATAGACAATCTAGACCAACTATGCATGGTAGCAGACATGTTGGTCCAAATGATATGGTCGTTTGAAAAGAATGACATAGACCAATGTTGGTCCCTTGTAAAATCGCTGATGTCTTGGTGAGACTATTTATCAGTATAGTTTATGCTCATAAACTAAATGTTTTTGACCTAAAATTTGGTATGGGTTCGCCAGCAACCATAGACTTCTTCACTCTAAGGAAGTGATATTATCAAAAACATGTTTACAAGTGGTCAAAATAAGAAAGTATCCCCGCCATTAGGGGGAGAGAAAACTAATGTTATTAAAAGAATGGCGTGAATTTGTGTGGATTATATCCACCAGGTCTAAAGTTTTAAGCTCCCAAAAAGGGAAGATCATACAAGCCCTATAGTGTTCGACATGAGATTATATGTAAAAAGATCCACATTCTACATAATTCATCTATGAGAGATGATTGTCCTGGAAGTGACAATGTATGCCCCAGAAGTGGCATGGGTACCCAATATCAATAAGTTTATTATAACTAGTGCATGCATATAAGAATGTGTGGGATCTATGATTAATGATCATTGATGATAATTTACATTTGGTAGCTACCAAAAATCATTAAGGGTTGTATTGACGTTATACCACGTTTCATTATGAATGTCGACAAAGTATATTATTGGCCAAATTGGAAAGAGGCAGTTCCAATGAAATTCAATATTTGAAACGTGATGAAATACTTGGACCTCTAACCCTACAAGTTACAAAAGGGTATTTATCAAAAGTGAAGATAAATCACTATGACACAACGTCTATTTATAGAGACATGAGATTATGAATATCTTCCCTTATATGAACGACAATTTTCTATAAGTACAGTGTTACATATAGCTGTTATATTGACGAGAGATTTATGGCACTTTGTCATCGTATATTGTGGAGACACATTGCTAAAAGCAAAATCTCAAAAGCAAAGTGTCATAATAAGTGTATTTCTTATCAAATCCTCAAGGGATTCAAATATATGAATGATTCAAATGCAAGTCCATGTAAGGTTGAAAGAGCCTGAAGCTCACTCATGGAATCAAAGAGTCTAAAGCTAGCTCATATGTACTCATTTCGTTCTAGTCAACGAGATCTAAATTGCCTTAATGAGTACTATGACGAGACTACTATCAAATTCAAATTATGATTATAATGTTGCAACATATTCTAACTTTCGCAAAGTTATGAATTATTTAGAGCTCTTGAAGAGCTTATATGAGACATATCAATATACAAAGATATTGATGTGTATGGCTAGGCATGCCATAATGATTTTCAATGTTTTAAGCTATACAAAGTTAAATGTGTCAATTTCTTTATATTGTTTAGCTATTACTTAGTGAATGAATTTGAGCATATGAGATTGTTTCTAACCTTATTATATGACTTAAGACTTATTGAAAATCTTCTAGCTTTGTTGGTATTGCTTAAACTTTGCAGGTATGAAAATTTGTGATGAGCCCCTATATGCAAAGCACACATGGTCCCACTTCAGTGATAGACACATCAAACCACTATACATGGTACATGTAGCTTATCACATACATAATTAAGGCTTGCAACAATCAGGGGAAGATTCTCATCAGGGGGAGCATCCAGAAGCATGCTACCTAGGACATATGCGCGTTGTGCTCTTTTTGTCCTTCGACCAGGGTTATTTTTGTCCCACTGGGTTTTTGTTACCTGGCAAGGTTTTTAACGAGGCAACAATAAGCGCGTCCAATATCATCATTCATTAGTGGACATCCAAGTGGGAGTGTTGTAAATATTATTATTTATATGGCTGTCCACGTAAATACTCATTAGTTATGTACTTTGATGCAAACCCTACCTCTATATAAAGGAGGCTAATGAGACTGAATGAGAACACTTCTATTTCCTCCCTACTATTCTCTCTCCATATTCTCTCTACTTTATAACAGACTTATGTTTATCAGATTTAAGTACCTTAATTGTAGATTTTTTTTATTGGTTGCATTATTCCAGCAGTTTTCCTTCTACTCATCATTATGGCTAGAATTTTGAAGTTTTTCTTTACGCAATTTTTTTTAATTCAAATGTTTTATAGATTTAAATGAATGTAGAATTTACTTTGTGGTAATTTAAACTTTCTACTTTAAAGGTAGATTTGTGTTTTGAAACTCAACTAATTAGTATTAGTTGTTCTTATATGTTGTGTTTTGCAACACAACTCTAGATTTATGTTTTTCATCTATACATTTACTTGCAACTTGACTAAAAGCTAGAGGTTTAAGTTTTTAACCTAGCTAATAGATTTTTTTTTCTAATTACAACCTAAAAATTAGACGCATATGTTTAGCTAATCTCACTTCTAGGAATTTTCATATCAACCTATTTAATCATTTTTCACATCCACCTCTTTCTTAGGTATTCTATATATCATTGCTATTTGACCATATTTCTTAGGTTGAATCTCTAAATATTCAACCGTAAAAAAACGAAATTCATTTTAACGCCAAAAAAAACTTAGAAATTGATAGCAAATCAAATATGATTATTGTTTGCTTTTTTTTCTCTTTAAACTTTCCTTTCAAACCCTAAGCAACGGTGGGGAAGTTTACTGTACTTGGACATTTCATGTATTTTGGTCCGACTAACCAACCAAAATAAGTTTCCTCTTTTTGTTCAGTTTTAACTATGTAGGATTACATTGTGAAGTTGTGGGTTGAGATTTTTTTAGGGGGGGGGGGGGTCCAATCATATGAATTAACACAGTTTTCCTCGTCTTATATGGTTATATTAGTTAGTAAGACTGAATATGCAATAATAGTAGGGGGGTCTAGACCCCTGCAGGCATTTACACAGTTCCGCCCCTGTAGTTAACAACTGGAAATGAATAACCATCAAATTAATATGACAATATACAAAAGAAAAAATTCAAACTTAGAATGATGAAAAAAGAAAAGATTTGATAAAATTAAATCTAATGAATACATATCTTATTAGTAGATACCACACTTTTGAAAGCCAAAAATTAAAAAGCGAATATGGTCACAAATATATAAGTGATACACAATTTCACAACAATAATTTGAAGTTCTTTCTTACTTCTTTCTTCTGGATCTTCAGGAACATGAACTATGGTTTGAAATCATGGTGCTATATATAAAAGTTTTGAAAAAAAATTGAAATAAAAGCATGCACGAATTAAGCCATATAATTAATTTTGTCTATATGGCATTTTTACAAACAACTAAAGGGTGCAATTGGAACAAAAAAGTGGATGAAGATTGTATTAATTGAGCAATCTACTTAGTAAGGAATGTTTCATGATGTGGATTGGGTGTAGACTGAAAAGAAAAAGTGATTGAGTTTAAGCTAATAAATCATTCTAAAATTGGGTTCAAAACTAAGAGAAAAGTAATTTTGTTTTATTGATGTATATTGTTTCTGTTAATTGAAAAACACATTATGTGCCTTCGTCAAAGTGATTGATGGAGAGGGAATCAAGCAATTAGCAATCACCATCAAGCAGCATGGATTACGGACCAATCAGTAGTTAATGTCATCATTGTAATTGTTCTTTTCATTTTAATTCTCTCCCTATATAAAGGAGTTATGAAATGAAATGAGTAGACCAATTCCAATCCCAATTTTACCTTTACACGTTATCAGCACGCTCAGAGCTTATAGCCAAAGAAAAAAAACCTCAATTCTCTAGTATCTTTCTTCTTCCCGAAAAAAAAAATCAAAACCCTAGAAGAAGAAAAAAAACATTTTTTCTTCTTTTCTGCCGCACCCTAAAAGAAAAAAAAAATTCCCCGTTCAACCGGCCAGACCGGCCTCACCATTGTCCACACACAGCAGCACCCTGCCTTCAGTTCCCGGCATCGCTGCCTCTAGCCCAGCGCCACCGGCCTCCAGCCCACAGGCCACACCTAAGCCCAGCCCCCGCACTGCAGCAGCCCAGCCCCTTGGGTTGCAGCACAGCCTCCAGCCCTGCGCACATCCTCCCTATTCAACAGATCGGCCTCACCGACACAGCTCCTGCAGACTGGTCTCTTCCAGCCTTAGACTTCTCGCCCACACAGACTCTCGCCTCTGCCCAGCCGCCTCCCGCTCTGCACGGCCGAGCCAACTCCAGCCCTGCACCACCGTAGTACGCACGACCCAGCAAGCAAGCATCCAGTCGAACCCGACCTTGGCGTAGCAAATCCGGCCAAGTCCCGGTGCCCAAGACCTCTTGGTCGGCGCTTCCCTTGTCAGCCAGCCTCTATCACCACAACCACCCATCACTGGCAAACCCGGGGGAAGAAGAAGAGAGGAAAGAAACGTGCAAAAAAAAAGGGACCCGCCCAGAAAAAAAAAAAAAAAAGAGAGAGAACAAAAAAAAAACAGTGTGACCCGGCCCATCTCAAAAAAAAAAAAAAAAGAAGAAAAAAATGAGAAAAAAGGCCCAAAGAAAAGAAAAAAAAACAGAAAACAAGGAAAAGAAAAAAAAACAAGAACAAGGCCCGTGGCCCATTGCTGAAATGAAAGAGGAAGCGACCCAGTTTTTCTCAAGCCCTAAAACATCTCTACGCACGCTTGCATCAACACGCGAGTGCGCTAGGATTGTTTTGTTTTCTCGCAATCAAGTATGTTTTCTTTATTTTGTTTTTATGATTTTAATCAAGCATGTGAATTTTATTTATGTTTTCTATTTTTAAGCATGCTTTATACTTCATTATTCATGCTTTATTATATCTGGTTATTAAGCATGTTTAGTTAGATAATTTTGATCATTTTAAGCATGCCTTATTATTTATGTTTTATTGCTTATGTTTTTTATCATGAAATTTTGAGCATGTTTTATTTTATTTTACTCTTATATAAATTATGCCTACGCATGCTTTATATTATGCTATTATTTATATAATATTTTACGCATGATATATTATTGTTATTATTATATGTAACATATATTTTGGTATACATTTGTGAAATTTGAGCTGCCTTGTAATTTATTTTAATATATGCTATGTTTTTATTATTTATTACATGCTATGATTATTACTTGTCTAGAATACTATACAAAAAGAATTGCGTTTTGCCATGATAATGAAAGTTCATGCGCATTATAAATACACACTTACTGTGATAAAGTATTGTCACATAGCATCGAAAAAATGTGACCATTACGAATCTTGGTCTTGAAATCTAATTCATATTTTTTGGAAAATAATTCACGTGGATGTCTTTATGACTGCGTAATTTATATCTTCCCTCTTGTTTTATGTAGATGGCTGATCCAACTCGACCTGAGTTTGACATTTTGGACTCAGAAGTACTTGAGTACCATCGTTGGGTTTCCGATATGGAAACTGTCTTTGTGGCAAAAGACTACACTGCCACCATTACTGACCCCAAAGATGATGAACTATCTAATAAGGTGAAAGCAGATACCTTAATGTTTCTGAGGCGCATATTGATCCTAGCCTACGCTGGGAGTACGTTCAGTTGAAGACACCCAAAGCACTGTGGGATGCCCTTAAAGGACGTTTCGGGAACATTCACGATACTTTGCTCCCAGGACTGGCTGTTCAGTGGAATGGAATCTGCTTGCTTGACTATAAAAAGGTCAATGACTTCAACAAGGACATGTTGCGCTTAAAGGCACGTCTCAATTTCTGTGGAAGGGAAATCACAGAAGATGATATGATCTACAAGACTCTTACCACCTTTCCTACTTCAGCTTTTATACTAGCGAACCAGTATCAGTTGGAGTATGACAACAAAAGAATCACAACCTTCAATAAGTTGATAAGCCTACTGCAAGTGGCTGAGAGACAAAATGAGATTCTCTTGAATAATAATGCCAGACCCACTAGGGCAAAGAAAATTCCCGAGGCTAATTATAAAAAAAATGAAAGGTGGAAATAACTCCAATGCAAGGGGGTTTAGACGTGATGATCCCTACTCACGTGGCAACAATGCACCACGTGGAAAGGGACATGGGCATCGTGGAAACAAGATGCAAAAGGAAAGAGTTGACAATGAACCATGCTATAGGTGTGGATTCATTGGGCAGTGGTACAAGAACTGCCAAGCAAACAACAGAGTAGCAGCCAATTACAAGAGGTATAGAGAGTCTAAAGAACAAGAGGCTCACTATATGGAAGAAGGAGGTCATGACCTAGACGTCAACCTTACAATTGCAGACTTCAATGGAAAAGAGGAACTTGCTAAGTCAATGGATGCTCTCAATCTTAACTGATATGTTTTTATTTTCCAAAGACAGTTGTGAAGGCATAATGCCTCACTTTTAATTAGACTATTGTTTGGTCTTAAAGTTTATTTTCAATCATGGATTGATGAATAAGATTTCTGAATAAGACCTTGATTTGATTATCGTTGGCTTATTAATAAATTTTGAATTTTATTCTGAACCACTGAATTTATTCAAATTTATTTACTATACACATATTTGCATGGTTCGACATAGCACTATAAAGATGTAAAGCAATACATCTAGAGAAAAATTATTAGAATGAAAAGAATACCATTCTACGCAAATAGAAATACTCTAAAGAATATGAGTTATATTTTCTAAATACCTCCCATTTATTTGTAGGAATGAATGGATGAGAACTTGAGTGCTTAGACGATAGTGGGACTACCCACACAATATTAAGAAATAGGCAATTATTCATTGAACTAATAGGCTATAATTCCTCTGTGACTACGATGATTGGATTATCACAACTAATAAAAGGGCGAGGAACTGCCAAAAAATTTGGCTGCCTGATGGCACAACATTTAAAGTCACAGATGCTCTATATGCACCAAGAGCTAATCGAACCTTGTTAAAGTTTCAAAACAATTTGTGCCAACGGTTATCATGTAAAAACACACCTTGAGAATTGAACTGAATACCTTGATATTACATCTAATGACTGTGGAAGGAAACACATATTAGAGAAACTTATGAGTCAATCTAGTTGACTATACCTCACTACGATTCGGATCATTGAATCCTATACTGTCACCAACAATGAAATGTGGGACACTGACTCATACAGGCTTTTGCATGACCGCCTATGACATCGAGGTCGTGACATGATGATCCGTATTTTTAAAGAACTCACACGGACATCCCTTCTTTCGAGTTAAAAATGGGAGAAAAATCTACTACACTGCAAGGTGTCGGTTCTAGTATTGCTCAAATGCAGTCATTGCCTTCTGAAGTACCATAAGCACTACCTCCATCCCATTATGCCTCATTGACTATTTCAAAGGCACATCACTTTTGCAAAGCCTTCTCTTTAGCAAAAACAAAATCGAGATCTTCCTATGCTAAAGATACAAAACAAACCATTCCATTCTTACAAAGGATACAAAGAGATGTCTGTGGACCTATCCATCCAGAATGCGGACCATTCAAGTACTTTATGGTTCTGGTGGATGCTTCGACAATCTGGTCACATGTCGTTTTATTGTCCACAAGAAATGCTGCAATACTCCTAGCACAGATTATACGTTTAAGGGCTCACCACCCTGATCACCCTATCAAGTCTATAAGGCTTGATAATGCTGGAGAATTTACATCAAAAGCATTTAATGATTATTGCATATCTATTTGGATGGATGTAGAGAATCCTCTACCCCATGTGCATACATAATATGGTCTCGCAGAAGCCACCATCAAAAGGCTACAGATGGTTGCTAGGGCATTGGTTATGCGCACCAACCTGCCTATATCTGCATGGGGTTATGCAATATTGCACGCAACTTTACTTATTTATTTCAGACCCACAACTAGCCAACCATTTTCTGCGTACCAGTTGGTAACTGGATATGAGCCTGACATTTCACACTTACGCATATTTGGTTGAGTCGTATATGTGCCTATTGCGCCCCACAGCGCACTACAATGGGTCCTCAGAGACGATTAAGTATTTATGTTGGATACGAATCCCCAACAATTTTCCGCTATTTGGAAACCTTGACAGGCGATCTATTTACCGCTAAATTTGCGGACAGTCACTTTGATGAGACGTCTTCCCATCGTTAGGGGGAGATAGGAAAAAGGATTTTCCAAGGGAACGACAGGAATTGTCGTGGTTTGTCCCCACTCTGTCTCATTTTGATCCCCACACTTCACAAAGTGAAAGTGAAGTGAAAAGAATAATCGATCTTCAGAACGTAGCAGATTCGATGTCTAATGGAATGATACCTAGCCTAATGTACTCGACCAGACAATGCATTCTCAGTGAACTTGTTAGCTAGATTTAGCTCAGCGCCAACGCAACGTCACTGGAATGGTATCAAGAACATTTTCGATACCTAAAAGGAACCATTGACTTGGGACTGTTCTTTCCCTACAGAGAGACAAGAGGGACTGCATATGGAACTGCAATCCCTAAAGGAAATGTTGATGGCGAAAGCGCCACTCATTACACTGAAACACCAAATGACGTTTTGGTTGGTTTTGCTGATACTGGGTACCTCTCTAACCCACATAAAGGTTGTTCCCAAAATGGTTATGTATTCACCATTGGGAACACGGCGATATCTTGGAGATCAACCAAGCAAACCCTTGTGGCTACCTCCTCGAACCACTCAGAGATCATTGCTCTACATGAGGTGGTTCGTGAGTGTGTATGGTTAAGAGCTATCATTACACATATTCAAGGGACTAGTGGTTTGAGTTCTACCACTGAAAAGCCTACTTGCATTTATGAAAATAATGCAGCTTGCATCGAACAGATGAAGTTAGGATATATTAAGGGTGATAATACAAAACACATATCGCCAAAGTTTTCCTACAATCAGCAACAACAGGGTCTCCTCAAGATTCAAATGAATCAAGTAAGGTCTGAGGAGAATGTGGCAGATTTGTTCACCAAATCACTGCCTAAGGACACATTTGAGAAACATGTGAAAAGCATAGGAATGCGAAGACTTTCCAAGCTCCCTAGATTAATGTAAGTATCAGGGGGAGGTGTAGACGTCAGGGGGAGTCTAACACACACATGTCATACTCAAATGTAAAAGGTGAGTTATGCTTTTTTCCTTCGATCAATGTGTATTTTTTGTCCCACATGGTTTTTATTGTCACTTGGCAAGGTTTTTAGTGAGGCAATAACCCATGCACCATTTCATCTTTGACTTGGCACAAGGGGGAGTGTTAAAGGAAAAACACATTATGTGCCTTCGTCAAAGTGATTGACAGAGAGGGAATCAAGCAATTAGCAATTACCATCAATCAGCATGGATGACGGACCAATCAGTAGTTAATGTCATCATTGTAATTGTTCTTTCCATTGTAATTATCTCCCTATATAAAGGGGTTATGAAATGAAATGAGTAGACCAATTCCAATCCCAATTTTAGTTTTACAGTTTCTACAATTTTAGCAAGATTTTCGGTGGGAAGACAAAAGCCTAAAGGTTGGTCATTTAGCTGTCTTATTTTTAGATCGACTCTTAGATTCATCTTATTTTGGATATAAGAGTTTCTAAAAGCCTTCTCAAGTTTTATAGAGTATTGCTCAATTCAACTACTTGCTGGTAGATCTCGTGACCAATATTTTCAGTTCGAGCTAACTTCTTTTCAATATCAGAAAGATACTGTTTTTCTTGAGGTAGTCTCGCTTGACTTCAAGCCTTCAAGTTGATTGATCCTTGGATTAAACCTCTCGATTTGTTTTGTACCATTTTCAAAAATTTTATCCCTAGATAGATGATCTAGAAATTCAATTAAGCTTAGTCTTGAAAAATCAAGCTCTTCTCCTCCAATCCCTCTATGGAGATGAATATGTTTGTCATAGAGGGTGTTGAAAATGCTACAAATGTATTCAATGGAGTATTGATTTTCTTGGATTTACCTTGTATGAAAGCACTTGTCACTTTTTGCTTAATTCATTTTTGTACAAAAGGCTTGATAAGTCTTAAGTTGGATCCACTTTTATTTGTCAAGAGAAGCCAAAACAGTGGCATGATCTTTTCCTTACTTATTTTTTAGCAAACAAGCTCTGATACTAAATAGGGCGGTTCTAACCGATGCTAAAAAAAATCAAGTGGTTCTTGATAGATTTCAAGAGTTTCCTTAATAATTTTAATATTCTTTTCAATCCTAAAGATTGCTCTATAGACTAAATAGATAGAATATCAACAATTTGGATTCTTTCTATCACGCTTAGATCTAATAAATTTTTGGATTTTTAGTTGTTTTCTTTCTTCTTGCACTTCGCGAATAGTTTCTTTGCAAATAAAAAGTAACTATTTTCTAGTAAATATAAAATTATGAATAATGAAAATTAACTGTTTTCCTTCGAATATAAAGAATGATTTTAGCTGCAAAATAAAAATGTTTACATTCATAAATTCAAGATACATACTCACAAACTCTTTCTATGCTAAGGACCTCCTTAGAATTTGAAATCTAGGGATTTCCTTGAATAGACTTACTTTTCGATCTCATATCCACATCTCGACCATTCAATTTTTAGGTTCTAATGTATAGGTCACTTTTGCAAATTTTGAGCCAAATTGATAATTGTTAAGGTATCAAACTAGATTAAATTAATGAACGAACTGAATCTATCCAACTTGAACTGTTCATGTTTATAATTGTAAATCGCAGTTTTCAATACCTTAATGATTATCAATTTGGCAAGAAATTTGTAGAGATGATCTACTCATATATACCTAAAAACTGAACGGTTAAGATGTGGATATGCGATCGAAAAGTGAGTATATTCAAGGAAATCCCTAGATTTTAAAATATAAGGAGGTTCTTAGCATAGAAAAACTCTGTGTGTGTCTATATATATATAAATTTTCTCAGGTGCGGACGTCCGTACCGAAATTTAGGTACGGATTTCCTGTTTTCGACCACTTTCTGACCACATTTTTACATCTTAACCATTCTATTTTTAGGTCCTAGTGTTTAGATCACGTATGCAAAATTTCAGCCAATTTGGTCATCATTAAGGCATTCAAAACTGCAATTTACACGAACGGACCTAATTTGTCGAACCAGAACTGTTCGTATTTATAATGGTAAAGTGAAGTTTTGGATACCTTAACGATCACCAAATTGGCTGAAATTTTGCAGGCGTGATCTATACACTAGGACCTAAAAACTAAACGGTTAAGATGTAAAAATGTGGCCGGAAAGTGGTTGAAAACAGGAAATCCGTACCTAAATTTTAGTACGGACATCTGCACCTAAGACGGAATATATATATATATATATATATATATATATATATATATATATAGGGCCTTTCTACTGAAGATCCTTTTGTTTTGGTCATTTTAAGGGAACTTTGTTGGGACCCACTTTTTTATCGCATTTCGGCATCTCAACTGTTTATACTTTTAGGCATATATACTGTTTACAATTAAAAGTTAAAAGGTAAATACGTATAAAATGGTAGGGTACTAAAGGTATTTTAATAACTAAATTGTGTTGATGAGAAGAAAAACACAAAAAGTTCGTGTGAGTGAGGAAAAAGATTTTTTTGGTATAAATGAGGTAAGGACACATTTTCCCTAAAAAATTTGACGTAAATACTCTATAAATATTAAAAAACATAAAATATTTGTTTTTTTTTTTTTTTGAAATAAAGAGTACATATCAATAGTATGCCCCTGATTCATAGATAAGAATAGTACAAAACGACTTCTTTGTGTTGACATTCATAGCGCAGAGTAGTCTATGTTAATAAAAGAACCTCGCCCTTGCAGGCCATATATTCTACTTAATCCCACACGCCGATCACGCAATTGTGGTACGGTTAACTAAGTACTTCCACATGGGCTCATAAAGACACTCTTCCCAACATAGACCATTATTCAACAAATAGAATGCAAAAAAAGATTAAGCAACTACCGGCTTCTTGCCCTTATTAGTTGAGCCATTAGGAGTTCCAACAAAAGTAATTTTTGGTAAGCCAGTTTTTCCACCTTCTTTCCTCGCTTAGCCGATGATTTTTTCATAGGCGAAGGTTTCACAACTTTGATCTCCTTCACTTTGTTGTTTGCACCGTTGGGTCTTAACCGTTTCTTTGTCTCACCTTGGACCAACTGCGATGGACACAAACCCATCGAAATAGCATCCAAGTTTGGTACGTCCAATGGCTAAGCTTAAACATAGCTTCTTAGGGGATACCCCATCTTCATCCACTCTCTCTCTCTTCGTAGATTAGGTTACGGTGCTGCCACAATCTCCCCATTTGCATTACTTGCTCCATCACTAGTACTAACATGATCCACCAAAGTCAAGTTCCCTGGAAGACTTCCATCTAAATTCCCAGTCAGACCCCGTGTTGGGGTTTGTTCATCGGTCTGTGCAATCTCAACATGCAAAGTTCGGATATGGATTTCTCTGCGAGGCTTGGGTTTCGTGACGGGAAAGAGAAGTTGTAATCCCCCTAAGCCACTTCCACCCTCCTGCGTACCAAAGACCAAACTCTTCCCAGCCATGGGTGTTTCAGCCACCCTATTCAGAACTCGCTCCAAGTTAAGCCTCGCTGGCTGATAGGAGCATTTTAATGTGATATTTTAATAGTTAATTCCTCACATTTTGCTTAGTTAATTCCTTAACTAAATCGATTTTTAATTCAATTTCTATTTTTAGGTACATTGGAGTAAATGAAGGTGAAATGAGCGTTAGGTCCATAATTACCTGGAAATGATGGAGAAAAATGGAAATGTACTAGAAGATCAATTTTACACATATTCCTACTCCGGCTAGGAGAAACCAAGCCAAGCAAAGAAGAAGGAGCGGCCGCCTGACCAAATGAACTTCAAATGAGCTGAAACCTTCCAGATCCATTCTAGACACCCAAAGGATCATTTCTTATGAAGAGTGCCAGAGAAAAATATGAGTGGAAGGCCTTCAAACAATCAGCCCAATTTTCTACAGAAGCAAAATCAGAAAACTGGACCTGTAAGAGGTCCAACAGCATTTCCGGCCCAACCACATGGATTGAAGCTCTAAAAATTTTTCATGATGATCTACACTCATAGTGGAACATTTCATATGAAGAAGTCGAAGGCATATAATGAAGTCTTGTTGGAGAAATAATTGAAGGAATAAAGGGGAAGAAACTGACCTGAAAACAGCTCAACACCACATATTCATGTTTCCCACCCACATGAAGAAAGCTAGATGCTTTTCTCTTTTTCCTTGGATATATTTTTTCTACAATCTCTTTAATAGATCATCATCACTTCCATGTTGCTGCACCTTCATGCTTTGCTTTCATTTCATCATTTCTCTTTCTTTTCCATATTTTACAAATCACTTTCATACTCCAATTTCATTATTTTTCTTCCACTCATCATTTCACTCTTCTTTTTCTTCCCTATATAAACACCTTCTCCTCTCATTCTAAAACATCTTCCTTCATCCATCTCATCTTCTTTGTCTCTCCATTTCCTTTCCATTTTCCTTAACATCTTCCTTCATCCATTTCATCTTCTTGTCTCACCATTTCCTCTCCATTTTCCTTAGTCACCAATTCCTTCATCCATCTCATCTTCTTTATCTCTCCATTTCCTTTCCATTTTCCTTTTCCATTCTCTAGTTGCAAAGTTCTGAATTTTCAAGCAATGAGAGGAAGAAGAAGAAGGAGCCGTGAAGATCATATCCTCCATCATCCACCTTGAAGGCTTGCTTCCAAGATTCAAGATCCAACCATCTAGCTCTCCATCTCCATCTCCACTCACGGTGTAATTCGTTCCTTTTCCTTGTAACCTTTTTGGTTTCCTTGTTTGATTTCATATGAACTTGTTTCTAGTTAACAATAATGTTTAGGGCAAAGTTTAAGCCCAATTTCTATGTTTAAATAAAGTTTTCAGATTCATATATTGTGATTCGAGAGTTGCTTATGTGAGTTTGTTTAATTAAATTTGCGTTATAGATAACTTTTGTATTTTAATCTTATGTGGTTGCAAACACGTAGGGTTTTAATATGAATGATGCTAGGTTTAAGAACATGAAATCGACTTTTCGTTTTGTGTAAACTTGAATCAAAGTAGTAAAGGTTTTGTGCAAAGACCGAATTTAATTAAAGAGGATTGCAATTAGGTGGACTTTTCCATACTAAGTTGTACACTTGAGTTGATAGCCTTTCTCTATGTGTAATGCGTTAAACATGACATGATTGACTAGCTTTCTAGGGTTTGATTGCATGTTTAATATGATTAATCTAGGTGCTTTCGGTTAGGTTAATTAGCATTGAAAAGTAAAAAATGGGAATTCATTTGCTTTCGAATGTTTCACATGATCAACTCCTCTCTCATGACTTAGATGAACAATATTAGGGTTTGAATCAATTTTAATCATATGTTTCGGTTTTTGATCTTTGTTCTCTCACTCCATTTGTATTTTTATGTTTTTGCATTTTAATTATTTTGTTAACTTAGTTTTATTTTCGAAAATCCAAAAACAAAATCCCCCCTTTTTTCGTAAATAATGTTTATAGTTGTGAATATATTTGTGAATATTATACTTTGTTTTAATTTTAATTGTTTAATTGTTTAACAATGACAGGTGTACCCTCAATCCCCGGAATAGAACGATCCCTACTTACTTATACTACTAACGATATTTCAGGGTTAAATTGCGCGCTTGCTCTAAAGCGCGTCACTGGCGTCATTGCACCCTGGAAAAATTCCGACAACGGTGGCCCAGAACAAGGAAGCCCTACATGTGTCAACAACCCACAATCCTTGCAGCGGCCATATAGATTCTCAAAGAAGAAGTCTAGATCTACATCAATGCTTTCGTCCACTGTACACCTATGCCGCAAGATCACAGGTTGCGTCAAATCCATCGATCTCCACTCTAATCCGGACCCTTCCTACATCCAACTCCATTGTGTCTTTTTGCAGAAACCTCCCCAACTCACTTCCGATCTGTCGAAGGCACCAGTCAGTATGGAAATCCACCTGGAGGCCATGAACTTTGATCTAGAATGCCAGAGTAGTCAGAGGAACATCCTTTATGGCGCCGACCCAGTCAAATGGAGTCAACACCAGACGAGCACGATCAAATCCCCATGGTCCCCTCCTGAGGATTCGATTCCGGTCAGAAGGATAAGAAAGCATGAACAGAAAGCGATCTTCATGCTTTTGGACTGTGTATCGTCCATTCAACCTCCACCCACATTGGAACATACCCGTGAACGACCGCTTACTAAAAGCCATAGTTGTCAAGAGTTTTCTGACCAAGTACGACTGAGACAGACGCAGCTCTTCTCCTCTTGGTGGACGAAGATCCACAGGCTTCTGAGCAGATGCCAGTCCCAAGGATGCAGCCAAGCGCACTGCCATCTCATCTACAGCCTCTATCGTCGTCCTCTACCGTAACTCACTGGTTTTCTCAAAACTAAGGTTTTCCTCTTTCACGCTCTAGCGGCTAGGGTTTTGCAACAAGTCCATTAGGAATACTCATTATTCTAGAATGATAAGTATATTGCAAGTAGGTTTGATGTGTTTAGTTTGAGTAATAATGTCAAATCAAAAATACCAAAAATAAAGTTAGTGTTGTAGGGAATCAGAAATTGAGAGATAATCGCTGTGTATTCTCATTGATAATAGGGGTCTCTTTATATAGAGGATTACAATGCATAAAGTTAGAATCATACAAGGAAAGGTAATCTCTAGATTCTTCTAATTAAACCCTATTACCACTAGGTCAAGTAACCTAGAGTTTGGACCAAACACAAATAGAGATATCCTTAAACACTCCCCCTTGTGTTGTCCAAACGCGGTGCTTCTCTCGTTGTCTCGTTAAAAACCTTGCCGAATAACAAAAACCCAGTGGGACAAAAATAACCTCGGTCGAAGGGGAAAAAGAGCACAACACACCCTTCACGTTTCGAGGTGAACATGTAGACATCTCCCCCTGATGTCTGCGCCTGCCCCTGATGACTACGATCATGGGAGTTCAGATAATTTCCTCAAGTCAATTCTTGCCACATGTTTCTCGAACGTGGATTTGGGCAATGAGTTAATAAACAAGTCTGCCTCACTGTCCTTAGATCGAACCTAGTTCACTTTGACCTCGAGGAGTGTCTGTTGTTGCTGATTATGCTTGGTGTTATCGTTTTTGATGTAGCCTTGCCTCATTTGTTCAAAACAAGAAGCATTATCCTAAATGCTCGTAGGCTCATCTGTGGTAGACTTCAAACCACAATTGTTTGAAAATGAGTAGTTATGAATCCAATCCATATTCATTCATGAACCACTTCATGAAGAGCAATGATCTCTGCATTGTTCGAAGATATAGCGATTAGAGTCTATTCTGTAGACCTCCAAGATATCATGGTCTTTTCCCATGGTGAACATCAGCAAAATCTTCCAAAACACATGTTGTTTTGGGATGGGGATAGTGGACGCAGGCCAGTGTTGGCGGCGTACCTGGTGTGTGATGGGTCCAAATCCATAATCTATTTGTAGGGATAAAACAAGCCCATACATCTCAAATATCGAAAGATATCTTTTACACCAATCCAATGGCGTTGCGTTGGCGTAGAGCTATACCTAGCTAATAAGTTCACAATATATGAGATGTCCGGTCTTGTGCATTGGGATAAGTACAATAATGCGCCTATTGTACTAAGTAAGGCACTTCTGCCTCTAGCACATCTTCGTCATCATCCTTTCGACGAAGATGATCCTTTTCAGGATCAAGACTACGGACGATCATGGGGGTGCTTGAAGGCTTGACCTTGTCAAAATGCCTAAGCATCTATCGACATGATGCTCAAGTTCCAAACTGAGACATAATCGTGTTCTCCCAAAATCCTTCATCTCAAACTCGAATTTCAAGTGTTCAGCGGTTTCCCTTAACTCTTTAAGGGCTTCTAATAAAGATCATGTCCAACATGAACCGCGACAGAATCTGAAACTTGTTATACAAACGCGTGGGCATATCCCTTTCCAATCAAGTAGTCACTTTAGTGAGCGTTTCAACCTTATTGTAAACGCGCTCCGTGGTCTAGAACCTCTTGACTTGGGTAAAAGAAGTTCACCATGAACCTTCATGTATATTCAATATCTAGATCCCTATAGAGATACGTAGTGACCACATTTGTAAGTTGCATGTTCAGTTATTCGAAAACTACCAAACTGATAGGGTAGTGGAGTGCAATGACATCCAATACGAGAGAATATGTCTCATCGTAGTTGATTTCAGGGCGTTTTATGAGAAGCCTTGCATCATAAGGAGAGATTACCATCTCTTTTTCTCACTACGCTTTCTAACGAAGACCCCATTAGTCAACAGGTTTTATGTTAGGAGGTGTTGGCATCTCTAGCTCAGAAACCTTCCTCTTCGTTAGAGAATCCATCTTAACCTGGATCGCATCTTTCCATTTAGGCCAAAACTCTCTACGTTGGCATTCATTCATCAACGGAGCGTGGTTCGATATCATTAGACTCAACAAACTCGTGCGCAACGAAATGTGCAACTACTTCATCAATCATGATGAAGTTTTTATCCCACGTCTCATGTACACTAGTGTAAGTTTCATAGAGCTCTATATTCTCAGGAATAGGTTCTGACGTTGAGGCGTCCCCCAACGATAACCATAACCCGGAAGATACTCATGAGACGGATTTTGAGTCTTGATGATCAAAGGATTGGAATGTGCCAAAGTATCCTTCGAACCCACGGGCCTCCCACGCATCCTAGCTGGGGCCATGGCCTATAACGCCAGAGTGCCACTCTCTTTGGCGTTAGCGCCATGCCTACCTCCGTGTAGGGTGGCGCTACATCCTCTCCTAGGGACGTCCTTCCTTGCAGGCATGTTTGCAGCATATTTGTGTGATCTCATCACTGTAATAAGGATCGAGATGAGACATAGTGGGGACAGGCCACGACAATTCCTGTCGTTCCTGCTGAACATCCGTGTTCTTATCTCCCCCTAACGACGATAAGACTGTCTCATCAAAATCACAACCCGCAAATCTAGCGGTAAGGAGATCGCCTTGCAAGGGCATTAAGTGGCAGACGATTGCTGGAGTTTCAAATCCAACGTAGTTGCCCATTCGTCTGTAAGGACCTATCATAGTGCGCTGTGGCGGAGCAATGGGCACAGAAATGGCTCACTCAAATGTGCGTAAGTACAAAATACGTGTACCCAGTTACTAGCTGTAACGCAGAGGTACATTGAGTGGCGGTAGGTCGTAGACGAAGTAGCATAGCTGCATGCGATATTGCATCACCTCAAGCGGATATAAGAAGATTGGTGCGCATTACCAATGTTCAGACGACCATCGTAGTCGTTTCCGCGAGACCATTTAGGTGTGTACGAGGGAATATGATGTCCAACATCAATCCCATTGCAATAACCATCGAAAGTCTTCGATGTAAACTCTCCAGCATAGTCAAATCCAATTGACTGAATATGATGATTCAGGGAGTGAGCCCGTTGTCATATGATATGTGCTAGGAGTGTAGCATAAGCAGCATTACAAGTGGACAATGGCACGACACGGGACCAGCGTGTTTAGCATGTCAACCAACATCATGAGATATTTAAACGTCCGCAAGTTGGTTGAACTAGTTCACAGAATCCCAAAGGATTCTATGTAAGAACATAATGAGTATTCTCATATCCTTTGCATAGGACAGTCTCAGTCCTAATTTCCCTAAGGAACGGGTTTTGTAAAAATGAGCGAGAGGCTTTAGAAGCAACCAATGAGGATTTTGGTTGGGCCTGAGCGTCTAAAACGATATTTGAAGCAAGTTGGTGATTGCAACATCACCTGGGGCGCCATCACCATGATGGACGCTATCCATGACGTTATGGATAGGGAATGCGCCAACCCTAGGCTGACGGTGGACGGAGGCGGTGCCCTAGGCAACAGCGTCGGTCACACTTAGTCTAGGAATGTCTGTGTGAAGTCTTTGTAGACGGATTATCATATCATGACTAGGATGATCTATCCTGTCATGATAAAGGTGTCTAAATCCAAGAGATCTTCTCTCATAACTTTATTGGATTAATAGCTCGAATAGTGACATATAGTCCACTAGAGAGACACATAAACTTCTCTAAGATGCGTCTTTATTCGCAATCATTAAAGGTTTTGCAAAGGAACTCATTTCCGTTCTCTACATGCATTTTTGCATGGAATTTGTTGGCTATTCATAGGATACGATTTGCCCTAAGAGCGTAGAGAGTTTCTGTGACAACTGTAATCAAGGTGCCATTTGGCAAGTGGAACTTGGGCTATTCCATGTCCTTGAATTAATATTGATGGCCCAGCCATCGTAGTCATAAAGTCATATGCTCAGAATCAAAATGGAGTCATAATGAAAAGAACTCGAAATTTTATTCATAAGCCAACAGAGTACATCATTGTCTCTTAACCATTAGGAGAATCTAATCCAAAGTATATGGCAATTGCCTATTACATCTCTTGGAAAAATAAAGACTTAAACAAAATTGCCGATCTGTTGATCCCAGCCAGATTTGTAGTCTTCAACCCTTCACTTTAGATCATCTTTTTGATCTTCTTGTTCGACATAGTGAGCTTTTCTTGCATCACAATATGCTTTGTAGGCGGTGACAAGTTCTTCACGAGCTCTACAAATGTGTGCCCAATGATCAGACACTCCACATCGAGAACATACATCTCTTTGCTCGAACTCCATTGATTGAGGCGCTTTGAAAGCGTCATTTAAATGGCTCTTAGTGTTAGTGGCACCACCAACATGGCCAGAGGCTTTGCCTCCCTCTCTCTTTCCACGTTTACCTCTTCGGTTCCGTGTGCGCCTATTTTGGCGGTTACCTTCCCAAGTAGAGCGATCATATGGATCAGAATGTCCAGAAGTATACCTAAGATTAGGGTTTCGCTCTTGGCGCCCTCTCTTAGAGGTGCGACTATAATTGGATTCCGGAATATGCTCTGTTTCCACGGATCTCGAATTATAGTTCTTCACAAGGATATTGTCATGCTTTTCAGCGACATTCATAGCTCTAATGAGCTCATGAAACCTTGTGATCCGTCTTGCATTTACATCGATTCGATAGTTCTTAGCAACTATCAATGCAGAGACGGGGAAGGTAGAGAGAGTCTTCTCAATCAACCTCGCATCTGTGATGTCTTTACCACAGAATTCCATTAAGGATTTAATGCGAAGTGCTTCCGAGTTATAGTCAAGAACTGACTTGAAATCACAAAAGCGGAGGCTATGCCATCTCACTTCTAGGTCAGGAAGCAAGGAGTCACGGACGTTGCCAAATCTTTCTTCGAGTGAGACCCACAGCCTTCTGGGGTCTTCTTCATTCATATACTCGTACTGGAGCGAATCATCCATATGACGAGTCATTAGGATGATGGCTTTCGCCTTATTTGCCTCTAAGGCTGCTCTATTTGCTTCCAAAGCTTGAGCTTGCTCAACAGTTATCACGTCCTGGCTAGGCTCAAGAATCATATCCAAGATTCCTATAGCCTTGAGATGCTGGCGGATATCACGAACCCACCTGTGATATCCAGAGCCAGTTGTTCCCAATGGAGCAAAGTCCAATTTGTTTAGGTTACTCATCCTGAAAGAGAACAAGAAAATTAGGGTTAGTTTCGGAGCAAAATAGGCTACCACGAAAACATATGAAATTTCTAAGCGTAATCGCTTCCAAGAAATTAGGAATTTCCGAGCGTAGTCGCTTCCAAGAAATTTGATTCCAAGAGATATTGGATTAGATCGAAACAATGATGTAAGTGGTAGATCATAAATTCTCTACAAACTGTAAGTTTGGAGATCTCAACAAGCTCTAAGCTTGGAGTGAGCACGAACCCCCACAGTTCGGCTTAATTTGGTCTCCCATTGTACATACATGTACATTTGCAAGCATAATTAGCTATAATGGGCCACACCCATTGTACCGCCAAAGGTACTAGTTCCAACTAAAGGAATGGCATGCAGACACACCGCCAGGCGGGCTACAGCCTCAGCGTCGGACCACCTCCAGATCACCACCGACGCGCCGCCACGCGCCACGCCAACATGACACCAGAAGCTTCTGAAACTGGGAACTGAAATATATCAGTCCCACATCGAAAACAAAGAGAAGATCAACCTCTTCCTCACCTATAAAAGGTTCTCTCCTCTCTCCTCATTAATGACGCATTCAATACCTCTCTACTGTTACTTTGTCAACATAAATACATTGACTAACTTAGGCATCGGAGAGCTGAAGACTGCCCAGCGCGGTCTCCCTCTGACGCCCATTGTATTTCACTTGACAGGTAACGGGAACTACAATACTAACACAAGTATCGATCTGCCCACTGGATCAGCGTTAATTAAGGTCCAGCTACCGCTAGACTTTTAGACATCAACATTGGCGCCGTCTGTGGGAACCCTTGAACTAAAGGTCATCCCACTACAATCACCATGACTAACGATAGCGGGGGAAACGCTGAAGAGCAGGCGGAGCTCCCCGCCATCCCCCAACCCTCCGACCCCGCGATCGGCATTAACCGCGCACTATTCACAACCCTGGCAAACCCCGGCGGTGAGGCAAATCCAGGCAGCAATCGCCCGTCAGGCCAGGATCTCGTCACCATGTACGAGATAGCACTGGCGGATCTTCATAAGGCAAACAGAGAGCGTGAGGAGGAGTGCAAGGAGAAGGCTGAAGCCTAAAGACAGATGGCCGCGCTCATGACACGTTTTGACGAACTAAAAAACACTTTGGCGGCCACCAACCGCCCGGCACAGAGCGAGCAGTCACACAGTACCAGGCGTAGTCGACCCAGCTCCGGCACAACGATGCTAGGGCCGGTCGTACAAATGCATGTACCGCTGAACCCACATGGGTTGTCGGGAATGGGACCGTCGCCCATACCCCAACTAATGTTGGAACAGGTGGCGGAATCACTGCCGCACACCAACCGCTCGAGTGCCAGGGCAAGGACTGAGGGTGATCCGCCCATACCTAGGCGCAAGCCAACTCGGCAGGTCAGTCAGGCCAATTCCGCCGGCTATGCAACCGCCCAACTATTGGAAAGGATGCATCAACTGGAGCAGAGGTTGATCCAGGCGGAGACGGGCGTCCCGGCGTCAACTCGGAACCCGCTATTCATTTCCAGACCCGGCCCCTTTTCCGCCGCAATCCTGCAGGCTGTCAGACCGACATATGCAAAAACCCCCAAAGATGTCACAGTATGGCGGAATGACCGATCCCTTTGTCCACATGGACACCTTCAAGAAGGTCACCAACAACAAGGGGTTCGACGACGCCACCTTATGCCATCTGTTCAGTGAAACGTTGGACGGCGAGGCAATGAACTGGTTTTTTGAATGTCCGCCAGGATCTGTCGGCTCATTCCATGCACTGTCGCATGCTTTCCTCTCCCGCTTCATCTTACTGTCCGCCGGACATCACAATACAAGTCAGCTTTTCGGCGTTAAACAAGGGGAGGACGAATCACTGAAGGCCTTTGTCACAAGGTGGCGGGCGGCAGCATCTCAATGCCGCGACCTAGACAAGACCATGGCATCGGCGGCCTTCAGGAAGGGACTCCTCAAGGGACCGTTCCTCTATCACCTCAATTACAATCATCCCAATGCGAAGTACGACCACGTCATGAGTGAGGCGGTCATTCACGCCCAGGCGGAATTCATCACCTATGGAGAGACCCCACCACCGGCAACGCCAACAAGGTCAACCCAACCATCCTCCAGTCACCAGAAAACCATTGACAGGCCCCCCTCAGCACCGCCAACTGACAAGAAAAGGGAGTGGCAGCAGGGCCACCAACAAACCAAGCGGCAGAAGGGGCAGCATTATTACAAGGGAAACCGCCCAACTCATGGGGATAACCACAACAAGCAGGCGGAGTCCTCGCAGCGGTACGCAATTTTCACGGTCCTAACGGCCTCATATGAAGATATCTATAATCAGTTCAAGGATCAGATACCACCGCCACCCCCTCCGAAGTACCCAAAAACAGGCAAACCCAGGAACACTGGCAAGTGGTGCAAATACCACGCGGACAGCGGCCACAATACAAACAGCTGCAATGCTCTCAAAACGGCCATTGAGACTTTGTACCGTGACGGCAAGTTGGAGCAGTTCAAGGTGCGCCAACCACCGCCAGTGATGGCCAACGTTGAGACCTTTGGCCGCATCAACACCATCGATGGCGGTGCTCCAATCACCAACATGTCTCACAGGGCAAGAAAGCGCTATGAACGCGCCAACCACCCAAAGGAAGTTTGCAACATCCGCTACGAAAGATCCGCCAAACTCCCAAGATCATGTTGGGAGCCTATTACCTTTTCAGAGGAGGAAGAGCGCAGAGTACACTTACCCCATGACGACCCATTCTTAGTCGATGCCATTCTTGGAAAATTCTCGGTGGGGAGAATTTTGGTGGACAGCGGGTCCGCTGTCAACGTCATCTTCAGCGGTTGCTACGACCATCTCAAGCGGAACAAGAAACTACTCCAGGATCACGAGCCACTGCTCAGCTTCTCCGGTGACGTCACACAACCACTAGGGTCGGATTACATGCGACTAGTTATTGGCACTAGTCCCTGTATGGCGGAGGTGCACACGGAGTTTATTATTGTCGACTGTTTCAGTTCGTACAACGCTATTATTGGTCGACCAGCGCTCAATAAGCTCAACTGCATCATTGCCGGATACATGCTTCTCATGAAGTTCCCCACACCCAACGGCACAGGCTGCGTGAGGGGAAGCCAACAGCTAGCACGAGAATGTTATTCAACGACTATGGCACGATCAGCGCGCCGCCATGAAATCCTGACAGTGGGTAATGACCCACCGCGCGCCACCAAATATCTTTGAAGATCCCAGAGATGAGGAGAAGAAATATGTAAAGAAGGAGCCGGTCAACTCGGACACGTCGCTGAAGGTTGTCTGCATCTCAGACGAGCATCCTGAGAGGACGGTCCGCATAGGCGCCCAACTAGATCCAGAAGTGGAGGTAGAGCTCACTCAATTCCTACGTGATAACGCAGCCGTCTTTGCATGGTCCTATGCGGACATGCCAGTCATCTCTACTGAAATAATCACTCATAAGCTGACCATCAAACCTTCCTTTTTTTCCCATCAAGCAGAAACGGAGGGCTTTTGATGAGGAAAAGTACCAGGCAATCGGACAGGAGGTCGCCCAACTACGGGACATTGGATTCATCCGCCAAGTCATCTACCCTCAATGGATCTCAAATCAGGTAATGGTAAAAAAGCCCAGCGGCAAGTGGCGGATGTGCGTCGACTTCAAAAATCTCAACAAGGCATGCCCAAAGGACAGTTTCCCGCTACCTCGTATCGATCAACTGGTCGATGCAACCGCCGGACACGAACTCCTCAGCATGATGGATGCCTTCTCCGGATACAATCAGATCAAGATGCACCCCAGCGACCAAGAATGCACCACCTTCACCACCGACAAAGGCCTCTACTGCTACAATGTCATGCCTTTTGGTCTGAAGAATGCCGGTGCAACTTACCAGCAGTTGATGAACGCCATGTTCGCTGAGCATCTGGGAAAAATCATCGAGGTCTATGTGGACGACATGCTAGTTAAGAGCGTAAAGGCCAGTGGACATGTGGCAAACCTCAGGATCATAGTAACCATCCTCCTGGCCTATGGTATGCGCCTCAACCCAGAAAAATGTTTCTTTGCAGTCACCGCTAGCAAATTTCTGGGTTACATCGTCAGCGAGAGAGGTATCGAGGCTAACCCAGATAAGGTACAGGCCATCCTTAACCTGTCGGACCCCAAGTATAAGGTGGACGTCCAGTGCCTCCAGGGCAAGTTGACCGCCCTTTCTCGATTCATCTCTCGACTTACTGACAAGTGCGCCCCATTCTTCAAACTTCTCAAAACAACTCACAAGAAGGTCATTAACTGGAACCCAGAATGTCAGGCGGCGTTCCAGGGCCTAAAGGAATATCTGGCAGCAGTCCCTCTCCTTTCTGTCCCTGTCCAAGGAGAAACACTATTCATATATCTGGAGGTCTCGTCAACGGCAATAAGTTGCGCCATTGTTCGGCGGGAAGGCCAGGATGAACTCTCGGTATTCTACGCCGGCAGAGGTATGAACGGAGCAGAAACAAGGTATTCACCATTGGAACAGCTGGCCCTCGCACTTATCATTGCCGCCAGACGCCTCCGGCAATATTTCCAGGCTCACACGATCCACGTGCTAACCAATCAACCGCTGAGGCAGGTGATGCAGAACCCTGAACACTCGGGGCGCCTCAATAAGTGGGCGATTGAGCTCATCGAATTTGACATAGAGTACAAACCAAGAACCGCCATGAAGGGCCAGGCAGTAGCGGACTTCATCGCTGAACTGATGGAACGTCAGCCGGAGCCCAATACTCAAACCAAGTCTGGAACAGAAGTGGTAACCAGTGCAGAGGCAACTCCCCCACAGTCCGATTGGAACCTCCACGTGGACGGATCCGCCTGTGCCAAGGCCAGCGGTGCCGGAGTCATCTTAACCGGACCCCGGGGGACTGAACTCAGAGTACGCGTTGAAATTCAACTTCAAAGCTTCAAACAATATGGCGGAGTACGAGGCGCTCATTGCCGGTCTACTCCTCGCCATTGACTCTGGAGCTGACAACGTCAACATATTCAGCGACTCCCAACTAGTCGTCAATCAGGTCAACGACAGCTTCCAGGTCAAGGACCGGCAGCTAGCGGCATATTTGGGGTACGTAAAAACGTTGCTAAAGAAGTTTAAATTTCACACAATCACACAAATCCCCAGGGAAAAGAACACCAAGGCTGATTCACTGGCGAGACTGGCAACCGCCCAACCGCATCAAAGTCCAGCGAACACAAGGGTGGAGTATCTTGACAAGCCAAGTATCACAAAAACCCTGGCGGAAATCTTCAACGTTCAGGTCAACCCCAGCTAGATGGACGAGATCATTACATATAAACGCAACGGAACATTGCCCGAAGATAAGGTCCAGGCAAGACAGCTCCAGCGAAGAGCAACCCGCTACAACATCCAGCACGGCAAGCTCTACTGCCAGGGGTTCACCCATCCTAACCTCCGCTGTCTAACCCCAGAGGAAGGGAGTGTTGTCCTAGCGGAAATCCATGGCGGGGAATGCGGAAACCACTCGGGCGCCAGATCCCTAGCCAACCGCACAATGCGACAAGGGTACTTCTGACCCACACTTGGTGATGACGCCCGGCGGATTTCGAGGTCTTGGCACAAATGCCAACAGTTTGCAGATCTCCCACACGCACCAGCGGAACCACTGTCAATCATCGTGGGCCCATGGATTCATTCCACGTGGGGCCTTGACCTGATGGGAAAGTTCCAAACTGCCAAGGGTCAATTCAAATACATCATTGTTGCCATTGATTACAATAGCAAGTGGATAGAGGCGGAGCCACTAACGGCAATAACTACCGCCAAGGTAATTCGCTTCCTTTGGAAGAATATCTACTACCGCTACGGTTTCCCACACACAATCATCACAGACAACGGCACACAGTTCAACAATGACGAGCTTATCTCCTTCACCACCAACTTAGGCACCAAGTTGAGGTTTGCATCTGTCGCCCACCCCCAGACCAACGGCCAGGTCTAAGCGGCAAATAAGATAATCAAAAAGTTGTTAAAAAAGAAGCTCGACAACGCCAAGGGTTTATGGGCGGAAAAACTCCCAGAGGTTCTGTGGGCCATCCGAACAACTCCAACTTCCGCCACCGGAGAAACTCCTTTTTGTATGATGTTCGGCACATAGGCCGTCTTACCCATTGAAGTTACTCAACCTACCGCTAGAGTCGAAGGCTACTGCCCAGAGACCAACAGCGCCAGCGTCAACTTGGACAAGGACCTCCTATAAGAAAAAAGACGCAAGGCCCATTTACACAATTTACAAAACAAACAACGGGTATCACGTTTCTACAACGCCAGAGTCAAGGCCCGGAGCCTCCAGCTGGGGGACTCGGTCATGAAGGAAGTCATTCCGCCACCGACAAAACTCCGCCCAACTTGGGAAGGACCATACAAAATTGTGGAAGTCGTTAGTCCAGGCACCTTCTACTTAATGGACAAGGACGGCGTCACATCGGCCCGCCCTTGGAACACTGAACACCTTCGGTATTACTACAAGTAGCCAGACCGCTACCCAAGAGCATCTTGACTTAGCTAAATTTTTGTTCAAATATTTAGCTAAGGGAAGCTACCCAACGGGTACTACCCCACTTTTGTACACTGATCAGTCAGCTATCAATGAAACGAGGAATTATTCATACCATTGTTACCAAGTTTAGCACTGAGGGCAACTGGCAACGCCAGCAATCGTCGGCGGACTCCGTCCGCTACGAGGTGCACTTGGACCAATCTTAATTCCTTTAATGTTTCATTGATCGACAATAGAAAAATATAACTCAAAAACACTACACATACATCATGGCAAACCAAGTCAGAAAATTTATTTTACTCCCCAAAATTCTTTGCAAACTAATATGCCTCAGCGGCTACAAACAAAAAGAGGAAAGCAGGAAAAATTGGAGGTCTCAGATAGCTTCAGCGGTTGGCTTCGACTTCTGCTGCTTCAACAGGCGGCGGCGCGACCGATCGGCTCGCTTGATCGGACCCTCGAGCTGTCGGACTGGGGGTCTCTATGGTACCATCCGCCCGGGTACGTGCCTCCAGAAATCCGGCACGTGACACCTCCGACGGGGTCTGCTGGGACCCTTCCGTCGGATGAGGGCCACTTTCCCCGCTGCCCGAATGAGTACTTGCAGCTGGAGCAGGCACGACTTCTGTCTCCGCCGGGACACTCTCAGCCGGCGGCACGTCAGGCTGTGACGCCTTTGCAAAGTCAATGGCCCCCTTCCGCTTCAACATGTCTATATTGGCCCGGGCCCCAGCCTTCGCTGCTTTGGTCAGTGTCTTCTTAAACTCCGCCGATTGCTTGAACGCTTCAACAGCAGCGGCCGCAGCGGTACTCCCTTCAGCTCTCAGGCGGGTAACCTCACCCCCCAGCCGCTTCATTTCGACCATCCTGTCGGCGGACTCCCGCTGCACTATAATGAGTTTCTTATCTTTAGCGGCTATCCGCTCCTGCAGCAGCGCGATCTCCTGCTCCAACTGGGAGACGCGTTCATTCCTCTCCAGGTCCCGCCGGATGGCCGCATTAAGCTTGCCGCGGGCGTCCGCATAGTCACACTCCGCCTTAACCAGCCCCCGCTCGACCTCCACCAGTCTCTCCTTTGTCTTCGCCAACTCCCTCTGGAGACCTCCGATTTCTTCCCTGAGCTCTTCCTCAATCCGGGGCTGCTTCGATGCCGCCACGAACATATCGTGTAATCCCGCCGATATTTGACCAAACGCGATTGGTCAATTGCCGTCGGGAACGATATGCCCGCCAGACCGCCGAACCCTAGCCGCTCACACAGATGGAAAAGGAACTCCCATTCCCCTTCTGTCATAAATGGCGCATACTCGGCGAACGAGTCTAGCTCACTGACGGTGGGCGCCTCTCCCTCCACCACCGCAGTCTTCGAAGAAGCCTGTCGGGCCTTCTTCTGTCGGCGGGCCCCGACCACCACCTCATCTCCCTCTTCCTCGTCAGGAGACTCAGCCGTTCGGCGCTTTCTCTCCAGCGCCCTCTGGTTCCCAGCGGCGGTCCTCGTCGTCCTCACTGGCGGTTCCTCCCTGACCACAATGACTTCTTCCACCGGTTGAACCACCTTTTGAGGACCACGCCTCTGAGCAGGCATCCACTCCTTCTGTGGCCCGGACGCAGCGATTCCCCTCTGATCCCCGCCGGCCGTCGAAATCCTCGCCTGCACTGTCGGCAGACCATCCTCACCAAGATGAGACTGGTGCGGCATTGGCATCACCACCGGAACCTCGGACTGGCTCAACGCCAACGTCTCCGGGTTCACCACGGTCTGCTGGGCCGCCAGCCCCTCGGCATACATGGCCTCCAAAAAAATTTCTATCTCCGCCCGATCCATCGCCTTTTCGAATGCGTCGCGACTGGATTTGTTGCCCGGCGGGGTTTCTAGAAATAAACAACCACCGGTTAGCCTATCGCAAGTAAAAAAAAAAAGGGATGCGGCGGAGATTTCTCACCAACGGAGCGCGTTAATCACTGGTCGACCAGCAACTCCCAACCGGTCAGCAGTTGGAAGTCTAGCAGGTTTCGGTTCCGCCAGCAACCTCTGATCCTCTCCACGCGACACTCCTCTTCGCGCGTCAGCGTATACCGAAGTCCCGCTGCACAAAAACACATCGTTAGTAAGAAAACAAGTACAAGCACGCAAACACGCCAAATACTGTCAGCGGACACCGGACACCAACCTCGTATAGGTTGGAACTCAGACTTAATCCTAAATGTCGGCCCTTCTTCATTTGATCTGGCGTGGTACTCCCAACCGTCCGTGGCGACGCAGAAGGTCCCCTGCCAGTAGGACATTGAGTCCCTTAAATTCTCGATCAGCTTGGGCGCTCCCTGCCGGCGACTCAAATTCACTTGCCCTTTGCAGCCTCGGCGCTTCACGTATACTAACTCGTAGAAGTGAAGCACTTCTGCCACAGTAGGCCCCTCGCACCCGGATAACCGCCAAAGGGAGTTCATGGCCAACATCAACCGCCACATATTGGGGCAAATCTGACCAAACGCAAGGCCAAATTCGCACACCAGGATCTGGAGGTTGGGCACCAGCGGGAGTGTCACTCCTTGGCGGAATATCGCCTCATGAACGGCAGCAGATCCCGCCGGGAGAATCGACGCCTTCTCATCCGCTGTCGGTGGACGCAGCTTCACCGACCCCGGCAACCGGAACGTCTGTTTCAGTCGGTTAACGGCAGCGGCTGTCATCCGCCCACCTGCCTCGTCGACAGCGGTGCCATCTGAGAGGAACCACGCCGATTCCACATTCTGCCCCGCTACTTCTTCTTCCCCGGTGGAGCCGCTAGCAGCACTATTGCTCGCCAAACGTTCGTCGCGCCTAGCTTTGGCAGCAGCGGCCTCACTCGCCTTAGAACTCTCCGGACGCGAACCACGACCCATAACTACTTCCCAGGGGATGGTCTGTAGCGGCTCAACGTCTAACGCTTCTGGCAGTGAGGTTCTTGCAGGGGCAGACGGACGCAACGAATCAATAAAAATCCTATCCGCCGCGCTGAACGACACGTCAGACCCGGAATCCTCACTGCTCGAAATCTCTATAACGTTAGCCATCCCAAACCCTAAAACCCACATCAGTTAGCACAAACACAGATCTAGCCTATTCTCGCATCAGATATAGCCAAAATAATCAAGAACAAAACCAGAAAACTCCAAAGTACAAAACAGACTACTCAACCCAGATTCGGCTATCTAAATCCTTAACCACCAACTCTTAGCCAACCATAATCCAACCATCCCACCCAAGGAAATCCCATTCACACCTCAGAACACACCCATTAAAACAAACAAAGCAAAACCCAGAAAATAGCAGAAACAACAGACAGAGGAGGGAAATCCAGATACCAACCTCAGTGGTGCAGTCTCCGGCACGGTGGTGCACAGTTACGATCGACGTCTCTCTGGGAATGGTATACCCAAACTTCGGTAGGCTCCTTCTCCGGTCTCGGACAAGCAGGGTTCGCAAACGATGACTAGGTTTTCAAAATTCTCAGAGTGTCAAATCCCCCAAAGTTTCCCCCCTTTTATGTCGGCACCAGCGCGTCCTCAGCCGTCCGCTCCATATCGACATCACTTGTTAGCCGTACACGTGTCGTCAATCTCTACTCACTCTCCGGATTACCCGAGGCATTATCTCGGTTACGAAACCCACAGTTACTATCATTAAAGGCTAGAAGACGGACAGGCTTAGGAGACAAGCCTACGCACGCTAACCCGTTATCGGTTCGACATGTGTTAACCACTGAAGGGGCAACTTCGGAAACACCGCCAGCGGAACGTCTCCCTTGTTATCTTCCAAGTGAAAAAGTCTCCGCTGAGCGAAACACCGCCAGCGGAACTTCTCCCTTGCCATTGTCCAAGTGATGAGGTCTCCGCTGAGCGAAACACCGCCAGCGGAACGTCTCCCTTGTCATCTTCCAAGTGACGAAGTCTCCGCTGAGCGAAACACCGCCAGCGGAACTTCTCCCTTGTCATTGTCCAAGTGATGAGGTCTCCGCTGAGCGAAACACCGCCAGCGGAACTTCTCCCTTGTCATTATCCAAGTAATGAGGTCTCCGCTGAGCGAAACACCGCCAGCGGAACGTCTCCCTTGTCATTATCCAAGTAATGAGGTCTCCGCTGAGCGAAACACCGCCAGCGGAACGTCTCCCTTGTCATTTGTCCAAGTGATGAGGTCTCCGCTGAGCGAAACACCGCCAGCGGAACGTCTCCCTTGTCATCTTCCAAGTGACGAAGTCTCCGCTGAGCGAAACACCGCCAGCGGAACTTCTCCCTTGTCATTGTCCAAGTGATGAGGTCTCCGCTGAGCGAAACACCGCCAGCGGAACTTCTCCCTTGTCATTGTCCAAGTGATGAGGTCTCCGCTGAGCGAAACACCGCCAGCGGAACGTCTCCCTTGTCATCTTCCAAGTGACGAAGTCTCCGCTGAGCAAAACACCACCAGCGGAACTTCTCCCTTGTCATTATCCAAGTAATGAGGTCTCCGCTAAGCGAAACACCGCCAGTGGAACGTCTCCCTTGTCATTATCCAAGTAATGAGGTCTCCGCTGAGCGAAACACCGCCAGCGGAACGTCTCCCTTGTCATTAGTCCAAGTGAGGAGGTCTCCGCTGAGCGAAACACCGCCAGCGGAACGTCTCCCTTGTCATCTTCCAAGTGACGAAGTCTCCGCTGAGCGAAACACCGCCAGCGGAACGTCTCCCTTGTCATCTTCCAAGTGACGAAGTCTCCGCTGAGCGAAACACCGCCAGCGGAACTTCTCCCTTGTCATTATCCAAGTAATGAGGTCTCCGCTGAGCGAAACACCGCCAGCGGAACGTCTCCCTTGTCATTTGTCCAAGTGATGAGGTCTCCGCTGAGCGAAACACCGCCAGCGGAACGTCTCCCTTGTCATCTTCCAAGTGACGAAGTCTTCGCTAAGCGAAACACCACCAGCGGAACTTCTCCCTTGTCATTATCCAAGTGATGAGGTCTCCGCTGAGTGAAACACCGCCAGCAGAACGTCTCCCTTGTCATCTTCCAAGTGACGAAGTCTCCGCTGATCGAAACACCACCAGCGGAACTTCTCCCTTGTCATTATCCAAGTGATGAGGTCTCCGCTGAGCGAAACACCGCCAGCGGAACGTCTCCCTTGTCATTTTCCAAGTGACGATATCTCCGCTGAGCGAAACCCCGCCAGCGGAACTCCTCCCTTGCTATCCTACAAGCAGAGTGTCTTTCGCTATACACCTCTGGCGGAACCCCCTCTTTATCTTGCAAAATACCGCCAGGCACGTCTACCGGACGCTGTTTCCCGTCGCATCTGCCGGGAGCATGTCCGCCAAACGGAAAAACCCGAGGCAACGCCTCACTGACAACGACCGCCACGCGGCGTTACCGTCAGACCGTCCCTACGGGACACGGGGACTAGTCAACAGTCTACGACGGCCTTGATCAGGCACGTTGACCCCCGTCATCTGGGTGCTAAACATTGGGCTCGCTACCCAACACCCTCTGCTCCGTGCAGCTCCCCCTCACCAAACAATTTGCCGACCAATCCGGAGGTCTATCTTCGCCGGGGAGTGGGGGACTCCCTGGGGGGCCCAGCAGGGGCCCACCCGAAAGGGTATAAAGCGTTTGCTCAGTAAAACCAACGGTTGACAACGCACTGACGCTAATTATGCTCTTGCAAGTCTAGCGGAAGAAAACGCTTCCAACCGCCGAACAACTCCCCAACCAAGATTGCCCTCCTTGACTGGGGACTTGGGGGACTTGTACATACATGTACATTTGCAAGCATAATTAGCTATAATGGGTCACGCCCATTGTACCGCCAAAGGTACTAGTTCCAACTAAAGGAATGGCATGCAGACACACCGCCAGGCGGGCTACAGCCTCAGCGTCGGACCACCTCCAGATCACCACCGACGCGCCGCCATGCGCCACGCCAACATGACACCAGAAGCTTCTGAAACTGGGAACTGAAATATATCAGTCCCACATCGAAAACAAAGAGAAGATCAACCTCTTCCTCACCTATAAAAGGTTCTCTCCTCTCTCCTCATTAATGACGCATTCAATACCTCTCTACTGTTACTTTGTCAACATAAATACATTGACTAACTTAGGCATCAGAGAGCTGAAGACCGCCCAGCGCGGTCTCCCTCTGACGCCCATTATATTTCACTTGACAGGTAACGGGAACTACAATACTAACACAAGTATCGATCCGCCCACCGGATCAGCGTTAATTAAGGTCCAGCTACCGCTAGACTTTTAGACATCAACACCCATATAATGAAGAAAGGGGGGGTAGAAGAATGGACGTTGGAAGTCCCCGAAAAAGAAGAGAAATTGAATTTAAAAACTCTAAAAAAAAAAACGGGAACGTTTAGTAAAAAATACCTCGAAATAGGTCGCCGGAACATTTGACCTGAAAAGTGGTCGGAAAAAGTTGCTGGAAAATGGCCCTAAAAGTCGTTGGAAAAGTGCCGGGAAGTCGCCGGAAAATGGCCGGAAAAGTCGCCGGAAATAGTTCAGCGCTGACCGTTGACTATTGACCGTTGACCTGCTGACGTGGCAGTGGGTCCATGTTTGCTGATGTGGCAGTGGGTCCTGTTTGCTGACGTGGCAGTGGGTCAGGGTGCTGATGTGGCAGTGGGTCCTCCTGCTGACGTGGAAGTGGGCCTGCGTTAGTGGCCCTCTACCATGGATTTGGGCTTTTGCTTCTTGGGCTTCTGGGCTTCCTTTCCCTTTTTTTTTTTTTTCTTTTCTTTTCTTCTCTTTTCTGCTGGTTTTCTGTAAGAGATTTAGTAGGCCGGTTCACGCACTTTTAGGCCGGTTTTCTCACTTTTTCTTCTGGTTCCAGAATCTTTGACTTGAGAGGCTTCGGCTACCATAATTTGGTGGAAATTGGAGGTCCGAAAGATGGTGAACCGGTGGAATATTTGCTGCTAGTTGTATAGAGCTTCCGGTGGCCGGTTCGGTGGTTTTCCGGCCAGTTATTGAGGTGGGGCTTCCAGTTCTGGACTCCTAGGATCGAGTTCTTCAAGGTGTGAGGTGGAGGGAAGAAAAGCTTCAAGGTTTTGTATTCGGATTCAAGGTTTTTAGCTTCTTGAATCAGGGTTTGGTTATTTGTTTCAGGGTTAGGGCTTCGTGCTGATAACGTGTTGTAGGGAATCAGAAATTGAGAGATAATCGCTGTGTATTCTCACTGATAATAGAGGACTCTTTATACAGAGGATTACAATGCATAGAGTTAGAATCATACAATGAAAGATAATCTCTAGATTCTTCTAATTAAACCCTATTACCGCTGGGTCAAGTAACCTAGAGTTTGGACCAAACACAAATAGAGATATCCTTAAACAGTTAGAATTATATACAATTATTTGATCACTCACTCTACATTTTATGAGTTATACCTACTCTCGCACACAAATTGGGTATCTAGGGATTTGTAAAATTTAATATTACAAGAGGACAATAGAAGGAGTGGGTGGCATCCCCCATTGGTTTCATTCTTGATTCATAATCGGAAAATTTTTCTAGTCATGTCTGTCACAAACCTGTATATGATATGACTCTATAAACATAAGCAGTGAACTGTTGGGTGGATAAGAATTCATGTCAAACTAGGTGACTTACACATCTTATATATCAAGTGAAAATATGCATTGGTCATATTATTCGTCATATTGAAATTGAGTTTTCAATTAACTCTGTATATGTTACAAGTACTGTCTCATTGTTTCACGGCTCTCCTCAAGTGTCATAATAAAAAAATTAAAACCAAATGAAGCCTATAAGTTTGTGGGACCCTTACCTTACCTGTAATCGCATGCTCACTGTGCTCACTATAAGTTTTGGTATGACTTTTTTTTGTTTTGGCTTCATGTTCTCCTACTCCCTAGCTGTTATTTTTTTGTTTAATATGAAATTTTAAATTTGTCAAAAAAAAGAAAGTTATGTCTCATATTGTTAGGTCAAATATAAATTATGTAAATAAGTTAGTTTTTCACGGCAAGCTTAAATGTGTAAGCAAATAAGATATAGGCCATAGACCATAGATTCAGGGATCCCTCAGCTGCATTCCTGGCTTCTTGCACCCAAGATCCTACCTGATTTCTGGTGGCCGGAATATGGCCTGCTTTCTATGGGTTTCCTCTAGTTTGGTGCCCAGATCAGCTTCCTTTTTTTTTCTTTTTTTTTTTTAAAGTAACGGGAGAGAAGGAAAGAAAAAAAAAGTTTTGAATGTCTATTAGGAGGTAATAGATGTCTATTGGAAGGCAATAGAAGTTTTTAAATTGATATAATCTCTTCATTTTTTTTCTTCAATTAAAGTTTTATTTGTCTAATTTTAGGAATATTAGTTCCCATTCCGGCTACCGAAAGTTCTATTGGTGGGCAATATACGTCTATTGGGAGGTAATACATGGCTGATAGTCATCTATTGGGGGGCAATACATGACTGATAGCTGTCTATTGGGGGGGCAATAAACGTCTACTGGGGGCAATACATGGCTGATATTCGTTTATTGGGGGCCAATAGACGTCTATTAGGGGGGCAATAGACCCCCAATAGACGCCTATTGCCCCTCTATTAGGGGGCAATAGATGTTTATTGGGAGCAAAAAAACTTTTCGGTGAGATTTTCAGCAAGTTCCGGTGGGCGGCAGCCGGTGACCGGATTCCGGCGAAAGTTGGCAGGATTCCGGCGGCCGATTACCGGATTTCGGCCAAAGTTGACCGGAATCCGGCAGCCGGTGACGGGCTCCGGCGAAGTCTCCTATGGTTTCTCTCTCTTCCATTTTCTCTATCTCTCTCTCTAAAGTAACAAAGGGATGAGGGGCAAAATGGTATTAAAAAAATAAAAACAAAAAAAAAATTAATGGGGTATTAGGGAAGACTCCCTTAGAGTGTATTGGGTAAGAGAGAATTAAAAAAAACTTAATGGGGTAAGTGGGAAAAAATCCCTAGAAATGGGGTAAATGGACAAAATCCATATTTTTTAATACACGACACACCTCTTAATTAAACTGTAACATAGACAACGATGGGGCTCCTGACACGGAAAGTACCATCATCCCACACTAAAGACGCAGAGGCTATATTTGATTTCTCAATCGGCCCTTTAACTGTGACAACAAAAGATTTCTTTTGTCCTAGAGATGTGAACGACAACACACTTGGATCCACATTGATTTTGAGTCCCGATGGAGCCAACAGTTTAGCTATGTATGTGGAGTTCGATGATCCAACATTAGTGACAGTTCTATGGAAGACCCCATTGACGAATTCTGGATCCTTAATGCAGAGAGTAAAAGAAGGATAGTTCAGATCAATGGCTTTTTCATTATTAGATTTTGATGAGCATGAGCTAGTCTTGTCCCCGGTTACTTGTTCCAATAGTTTACCACTGTATCCTTGTGAACACAAAAAATCTACATAGTCTTGTACATCAAGATCGTATATCAAACCAGGATATGGAGCCCTAGAAGGATTGATTAGGCCAGCTCCATATGCAAATTCAGCTTGCGGGCTAGTTTTGGCACTCATAGGTTTAGCTGCAAAAGATTGAAAATGCACAAGGATGATTAGGTCATTTCTTTTTCGAGTCCGATAACTAGTCCAATATACATCAACATAAAACTACTATCCTACAAGAGATCAAAAACTCTTCTTTGAAAATTATTCAAACCAACCAGTAGTGATGAGAGCTGATTTGATAGCAGCTGGTGACCATTCAGGGTGAAATGATTTGACGTATGCAGCAACGGCAGTAGCATGGGGGCATGCCATTGATGTCCCAGTTTTAAAGTCATATCCAGCTCTACTGTCACCATCAGTTGGGGGAACTGCTGCTAGAATGTAAGTTCCTGGAGCAGCTAAGTCTGGCTGCAAGGCCACAAGTTAAACATGTTCTACTTCATCACCTGCAATATCATTCTTGCTAGATTAAGATTTCATTACGATAGAATCAAGCTAGTCACCTTGAGAATGTTGGCATTCATAGGATTTGGACCTCTTGATGAGAAATAGGGCACATATGGAGCCAATACATCATTAATCTCTTGACTTTTCCAAATTGTTGCAGTGGGGTTCCTATGAAAATCAAGATTAATTAATATGCATATTGTAATATCCACGGTTAATTAAACTTCTTCTTAGTTCCTTAATTACCCCGTTTGATTTATGTATTTGTAAATGTTGCTATTTTCTTCAAAATTGACGTAAGTTGAAGGGATGGGATAAGCGTCAGGGGACTCCTCAGCAAGTTTTTCGCCTGTCAGTATAACTCCGATTGCACGACCCTGTATCGCCCCAATCCCATTCTCAATCGCATCCTTAGTAGGGCCTTTATCACAAAGCACAATTTTACCTTTGACCAATTCTTTTTCTAAGCTATTTGGGGAACAATACCTGTAATTGATTTAGTAACATCAAATATTAAACAGGATATTTCATACGTAATTTTGCAAATGATCACTTTTTGATGACATAAAATCTAAAACATGATGTGTGGATGATAACTAGGGTAAGCGTCAACATATTGAACACTAATAACCAATCAAGTTAGAAACAATATTTACCGGAGTTTTTTTTTTTTTCTTGAGTAAAGAAGATACACCAAGCTTAATAAGTCTTTAATGAATGAAGTCCTAATTAAAAGCTGAATACCTGGACATAGTCTTGTTACCACCTTCTGTTTTATTGGGTGCGTCTCCACCATAAATTAAAAGATGGAATTTACCCTTGAGATCAAATACGTTAGGTGAAATTCCCTGGCAGTTATAATACACAAACAGAAGTTACTATTTGGAAATGTAGAGAAGTACTAATTAATTATGAATATTAATTATGAACAGCAGTTGCAAAGCTATATTTAATTAATTACCTCATAGATTTTACCATTACCCAATTGAAGCTTGGTGATGAACTGGCGGTTTATGGTGGTAGCAGCCACAGAAAGATCCCATGGGACAAAGTTTGTCACAGTTTTTTTTTTTGGACCTTCGTTACCAGCAGCCATCGAACACAATATCCCATTTTTTATGGCGTGAAATGACCCAATTATATGTGCGTCATGCAAAAAATCATTTGGAACTTCACCTCCGATGGAAGCACTGATAATGTCGACACCATCAGCAATGGCATCATCGAATGCCCTTAAAACGTCAGCTTCATCACATTTATCCTCCCAGCATACTTTGTACACTGCAATATGTGCTGATGGCACTCCTCCTCTTGCTGTTCCCAACCCTAAACCATTTTGGCTTGCATTTCTCACTAAATTCCCAGCTACTGTTGATGCGCAGTGGGTTCCATGACCATTTGAGTCTCTTGGAGACTCAATGTCTCCTTCTTTGAAGGGTCGAGAATGATGGTAATACCGTGCTCCGATGATTTTGCTGTCAAGATAATAAAATAAATTCATATTAGCAAAAAGGCTCATTTATTTACATGCACGTTAGGTGCGGTGATTGTCTTATATGGGTCAATTTGTTGGCATACTTGTTACAAGTAAAGTTCTCATTGCCTTGACACACGCCTTTCCATTTTTTAGGTGGAGGACCAAAACCAACATCACTAAAGCTGTCCGACTCTGGCCAAATTCCACTATCGATCACACCAATGATGATTTCCCTTTCAAGGGGGCCTATCTCCACCGTTTGTGGAAACCCAAGGAAGTCCCATGACTTTGTTGTTTTGTAGCTCTTCTTTTTGCTTGGGAAGATAGACACTACACCATCCATTCCTGTATACATACATTTGATGTAAATTTTAACACATGCTTACATTAATTATAATATTTATATGTATGTACACTACCCTATCCATTCCCGTACAAGTACTAGTAATATTTATTCAAGGCAAATGAAGGGTTGCAGGAGTACCAGCTAGTTTTTGTACTTCTTGTTCTGTGAGCATTGCAGCAAATCCATGGAAACTTCTCCCATAGCTGTGAAGAAGCAAAGCTTCATGTGAAATATCATTATTAATGTTGTTGTCAACCACATCTCGTAGAATATTCACATGAAGATCAGGTGTTACTGGCACCCCGTTCTTTGGCTTGTCGCCCATATACACAATATAAGCCTGCATCCAATTGCAATTTCGATTAACTTTAAGTGATACAAAGCTTTGCAAGATCGACGCAAAGTGATCTTATTGAATGTTTACATATCAAATGTACAAGCCGATGTAAGTCAATTTGGCTTAATATGACTAATAGAACTTGGGAAATATACCTTTCGGGCATCCCGAGCAACTGATTGAGTAGCATCAATGAGAAGTAGAATATTGGCATTGAGGCTGAGAAGGAGTAGCCATCGAAGAGGCATATTAGTACTCTATGTATGATGCTACTTGAGCCTACAAATGAGAGTGTTCTCATCCAAGAACTTCAACATATATTTATAGCAAGATCTTAAAATTTTCATGCAAGCTAGCTAGCCTCTTTTACAGTTCTGGACGCGTGTAATGATTTCAAAACAATAGTAAATATCTTGGATGTTATTAACCCAAAAGCGGTTCTTAATGCAAAAGTGTTGCAACATAACTTTTGAATAGTTGACCATTTCCTATCCACATATAACAAAGATTGAATTTTAAAAGAGAACAGTTCATAAGATGGAGAGAAATTTGCGTTTATTGAGAGCTGATAGGTTTAACATATAATAGCTAGCTTTTGGAACTAACAAACAAATATATGATTTACTTAAAGAAAGAAGAAAAAGCTCGTAGGTGTAGCTATGGTATTTTCATATTTGTCTTATATATTAATTTTATATCTAATTAAATCAAATCAAATTTAGTACAAAAAAAAAAACTACTAATACTATCCATGCTGCTCAGGCGTATCTTGATGACATCTCTGCTGTTTCTAGAGCTAGGAGGAGCTCCTTTAACACTTAATTTTCTTTTTGCTGCTTTTGTTTGGGCCCGTTAGGCCCCGCTTGTAACCAAAAAAAAAATTACACACATATTTTATACTATTTACATATAATTAAACTAAAAATATAAATTAATATTAAAAAAATTTGTAAAAAGTATTCATATATGAAGTTTGTTTCCTCTAATAGAACTAAAATTACAAACAAAAGAACAAAAATCGCCTTACTGAAAATGACAACAACTTGTTATCACATATGTAAATGGATAGACGTTTTCCGCCTTATTGCTGTAATAATTTTTTCAACCTAATCCTCTGACATTCTAGCAATCTAGCTATTGTTTATTTCTACCTTATTATTTCAAAACTGCAATTTACAACAATGAATACGAACGGTTCCGATTCGACAGATTCAGAACTGTTCGTATTCATTGTTGTAAATTGCAGTTTTGAATGTCTTAACGATCATCAATTTGGCTGAAATTTTGCAGAGATGATCTATACATTATGACTTAAAAAATGAACGGTTAAGATGTAAATTGGTGATCGAAAAGTACGGGAAAATGGGAAATCCATACCTTATGCTTAGGTACGGACGTCCGTACCTGAGAAGTCCGTACCTAAGAAACTTTGTTTGTGTGTGTGTGTGTGTGTATAAATATAGTCATTTGTTCATGGGTGGGGGCGGGTCTCCGTCCAGCTAGGGTGGATTTATAGAGGCGAGCTCAGGTTGGAGGAGGCTCCAGGCGTTTGTTTCGCTATTCAAGGCCCACTGCGGTTCGGATTTGGTATGGGGAGTTTGGTCATCGATCTCACTATTCCGGCAATGGGGATGTCCAAATGGTCTGGCCCGTTTACTCGACGATGGTACATGGTTCGTGACAATAGTCTTTTGGTTTTTAGTAGGGTTTCTGTTTTGGTTAGGTTAGTGTTAATAAGTCCCTACTCTTTTGAGATAGGGTTGGGTTCCTACTTGGTTCAATTCTGGTTTACTTATGGTGTCGATTCGCTGACGAGCGATCCTTTACATGTGGTTTGGTACTTTTTGGACACGGTACGTTGAAGAGGACGCAACCTTCTTTGCGGTTGATTTTGAGGTATTATTGGAACATTCGAGGTCATATGATCAATGTAGCCTTGAAAATGGTGTATCGTGGTTACAGTTTGGGCTCTGTAATTGAGGTTTTTTGGGTTTTGGTTCATGTCCTCCCCATTGTATGCTTTATGGTTGATTGAACGAATATATATCGTTTTCTCAAAAAAGAAAAAGAAAAAAAGACTTGATTGTAGAAACGAACATCCTTGATGGGTACATTTCAATAATTTTCACTTTTCACGCAAAGGCTCATCATATTCATACTGTCATGCATGAAGAGAAATGGAATTGCTTGAATTGATTGTAGTAATTGATTACAAAAGAGAACACATATTTAAACTACAAGCATGGAGAAGACAAGAAAATAAAATGTGGCAGACAAGCCTCATAAACATGCCGAATACAAGGTGTGGCAGACAATAGTTCTTGGCACATAGCACAAGGAGCATGCTTGCTTCAGTCTGTTCTATTACGCCCCCGCAAGCTGAAGGTCGGTGATCGAGCTATCAGATTGAAACTTAGTTGATAAGTATGCTCCGTATGACTCGTTGTGAAAATATCTTAGCAAAGTTTGCTGATGCGAGAGAAGTAGTTCGCCAAAGTCGAAGAGAAACAGAATTTGTTTACCAAACATTTGTTTTGAGCCGACAAGTGGAATGGTTGCTGATTGAAGTTGGAGAAGAAGATGGTTGCCCAATGCCGAGAGGAGGAGAAGGATTTCTTTCAAGTTGAAAAGAAGCTGAATGTATACCATTGGAACTAACGAAAAGAGAAAGAGAAAGTGTGATGCATCTATCAATTTGACAGAGAGAAAATGAGCAGCAGAAGAGGTGACACACCCCAAAGATGAGAGAGATTAAAGAAGTAGTGTGAAACAGGTTGAATTTTGAGAGGAGTAAATCTACTGTACCGCAGACGCACGAATCCAAAGGGTCCCTCAAATCTGCGGACCTGGAGCCGGGATTGAAGTGCAAGAAAGGACGACGATGAAGAAGAAAGACGAGCCACGCTGATGTAGAAGAGAAAATTGCTGTGCAATTAAAGTGTGAAAGAAGAACATGGTTAGAGAAGGAGAGAGGAAAGTGAATAGTCCACACAAGCAAATTGGGGAGAAGAAAAAGATGATGTGAATAACGATGAAACAAAAGTGAGGAAGAGACTTGAATACAGCAAAAGCAAAAGCAAGAGCAAAAAACAAGGAAGAGAAACAAAAACAACAGGAAAGCAAGAGGAACGTGGTACACCAGACAAGAAAAAGAGGGAGAGTGTGAAGCATGGGAAAAAGAAACTAACAAAGGAAAAGGGAAGATGTGGCAGACAAGACTCTTTTGTCTTGATGTAATTGCTTTGACTTGGTGTGGCAGACAATGGGGAAGATGTGGGAAAAGAGATACCAGGAGGAGGATGTGGGAGAAAAAGACGGAATAGGGATTAAAAACTTGAAGGATGATTAAATAGAGAGATACATAGATGAGTGGGAGAAGATGACCGAGAGTGGGCAGATTATAGAAAGTGAGTTTGGAATATAATATCTCAAAGGATGAGGAGATGAGGAGCAGAAGAAGATTTAAGTAGAAGAGAGATCATTGTAGTAGAGCGGCGAATGAAGAAGAGAGATGCAGCATTGCTGATTCATCAGAGACGTTGCTCCGGCATGGCCGCATGGTTCATCGGGACGCTGCTCCGGCATGGTTCATCGGAGATTGAATGGCCCGGCATGGTTCATCGGGAGGCTGCTCCAGCATGGTTCATCGGAGATTGAACTAAGAAGAAGGGTCATAGATGCTGCAATCAGCAGAAGAAGTTGATGAAGATATGAGGAGAAGGGTTGTTGGGATTGGGTGGGGAATTGAAACATGATGCTTCTGCCATAATTGTGTTGAATTGAAAGCTGAACTAAGAAGAAAGATTCGGAGATGCTGCAATTGGTTTAGACCCGTGGGTGCATGGAGAAAATTACTCCATACACCCAGCGTGGGTGCATGGAGAAAATTACTCCATACACCCAGCGTGGGTGCATGGAGAAAATTACTCCATACACCCAGCGTGGGTGCATGGAGAAAATTACTCCATACACCCAGGAAAGGTTTTGGAGATCAAAGAATCAAGAGCTATTAAGCAGTAGCTCTGATACCATGAAGAGTAGGTTTTGGAGATCAAAGAATCAAGAGCTATTAAGCAGTAGCTCTGATACCATGAAGAAAAATGGAATTGCTTGAATTGATTGTAGTAATTGATTACAAAAGAGAACACATATTTAAACTACAAGCATGGAGAAGACAAGAAAATAAAATGTGGCAGACAAGCCTCATAAACATGCCGAATACAAGGTGTGGCAGACAATAGTTCTTGGCACATAGCACAAGGAGCATGCTTGCTTCAGTCTGTTCTATTAATGCATGCATATAGATTCTACTCAATGGGTGCATCACCGGATGAAGTACTACCCTGCTAACAACCTCTTAATTTTGAGTCGGAGAATATGTTTTCCAATGTATCTTTCACATACCATGTAGAAGTAGAAGCAACTGGTCGTGATCTTGGACGTGTGTGCGATGACATATTCCATCATCTTTCTTTTCTTTCGGACTCTTCATTCGGTCACCTATATTGCCAAGCGAACATAGTGGCACGTCAATTCGCTCGTTATGCTCTCTATTATGGCCAGTAAGCTTCGTGGGGTGTTGTACCCGGCCCTTAATTTTATTTCCGATGTAACCGAACTAGATTATAATCCTTCTGGTACTTACAGCTTAATATAGATTGACATATTTTCTCAAAAAAAGAAGCCGTATATATTTAACCGAGGTACATATCAATATTTTCCTAGATATGAAGTTATGAACAGAAACAAAACATATAAGACAAGGAGAAATTTTGGACCAGTTATTTGCTACACAAGGTCAAGAGGGCCTCTCTAACCGGTGAAAAGCTAAGGGTATGTTATAGAAAGGGAAGGCAGAGAGTACTTGGAATGCCGAAGAGAGGCAGCTCGGCAGGGAAAGAATGGGATATCATCAAGGATATATGACTTTTTTATTGGCTGTCCACTCCGAATTTATGGAATCTAAGCCATCTCGGTTGATAACAAGAGTTCGGATTTTAATTAGCGTTCATTCTTTAGGAAAATGAAATGTGAGTAAAACAATAACCAAAATATCATATGAGATTCTTGATTGATTATCATGTGTCGGTTGTGGACAAATCTCTAATTGTTGATAATCAGTCGACATATTCAACAAATGTATAATTCTATGGACCTAACCGTACGTCTTTCCAAGTTCGTTTGTTCTAAGTCGAACAGTACTTTTCTCAGGACTGATCTTGTTTGGTTCACTTTGGTTTGATTGGTGCTATGAGCATCAATAACGACGTGTTGGTTCATGTGAGGTATCTAGTACACCTTGTCGTCCAATTGGTCGTTTACACAAACACTCCGAGTTCCGCTCGTGAAAGGCCGTTTTAAGTGCATTTTCATCCGTTTTCTGTTTCTTCTCATTGGCTTCGAAAAATACCTCCTTTTTCTTCTTCTTCTCCTTCTCTTCTCTCTTGTCCGTTTCCTCAAATCTCTTCAATGCAATAACATCGCAAATCTCTTCAATGCAATAACATCGCCAACAAAACGGAGCTTTCAAATCCCAATAATCATTCTTTATCACCATTCTGCACACCATTGTTTTATGGTTAGTCTCCCTTCTGTATCGATCACTCTTCATTTTTATCTAGGAAAAACTTATTGACACTAAAAATGTTGGTATCGGAAAATGGTTTTTTGATTCTTGTTTTATGATTGTTAATGGCATTTCTTTTTCTTGGTATTTATGGGCGAATTGCATCTGGCAGGTCTGGGGTGGTGTAAGGAGTAGAACATATGGCGTACAAGGTCGATCACGAATATGATTACCTCTTCAAGATTGTGTTGATTGGAGATTCGGGTGTCGGAAAGTCCAACATTCTTTCCAGGTTTACGAGGAATGAGTTTTGTTTGGAGTCCAAGTCCACCATTGGAGTTGAATTTGCAACCAGGACATTACAGGTTGGTTTGCTCTAGAGTTGAAATTAAGCTCCAATTTTCTGCATTTTAATGTGTTTGAACATCTATGTTGGTATATGATTGATCAGGTTTTTCTATTTTGACTAGTAAACAATGTTGGAGTATAGTTTGGTTATTTCTTGTCCACGGGAATATGGTTTAGACTTCTATGTATTGGTGTGATGGTATTAGTTTTTAGGATTTGGTCAAGAGCTTTGGGTCTAAAAGAAGTTGTAGAGGTATTAAGAGAATGTCTATGTTAAGAACATTTGTTACAAAGAGACCTAGAGCCAAGTGTGTGTGATAAGGCATTGATGATTGAGAGAAACTTTAGAGCACAAGGGTGTGTGAGGCTGTAAGGTTAGGTTGAGGTTAGGAAGTATGGGAAATCCTTCAAATTTTTAGTTGAGTAATCCATGAATTAGAATCGTCAAAATCCCTTTTGATAATTTCAAATTGATTGAAATCAACACAAATGAAATGCAAGACAGATGGAAAAAGCAAACAAATAGAAATTTTGGTTGATAGAAGATTTTTTATCTCCCTCTAATGTGGACACAGGCAAAGTTCCCAAACTAGGTGGTTGTTGTTCTTAGATGTCTTATATGAAAAGAAAGTCCCTTGGTGGTATTTGTAGATGACTAGTGATTCAGGTAAAAGTCCTTGCCTGCCGTTCTGTATTGTACTTACCTTGTTTGGTAGCATTTGAACCTAAATTACACAAACTGTACCCCATTATGATACTACCATATCTTAACTTTAAGATATAACGTAAGTGCTTAGTGTCAAGGTTGTGTGTAGGTTATGTATGGTGTTCTCTTATGATGAACGGTAGAAACCATGTATGACATGCAACTTTAAGGCAGTAACTGCAAAATGATATTTGATAAGTCATTCTTAATTCCCCATCTTCATAAAACAGGTCCTTTACTAGATAAGAACAGTTGAAACCAAAGCAATAACCAATTTTAACATTCCATACCTCTTCTCATCAGTGGCCTTGTGTATACTTTCCATCTTAAGATACTTGGTATTTACAGCAAATTTATGATGTTATTCTAATGTAGGTAGAGGGGAAGACAGTGAAAGCACAAATATGGGACACAGCAGGTCAAGAGAGGTACCGAGCCATAACCAGTGCTTACTACAGAGGTGCTGTTGGTGCTCTATTGGTCTATGACATAACCAAAAGGCAAACATTTGACAATGTGACACGGTGGCTACGTGAACTCAGAGACCATGCAGACTCAAATATTGTCATTATGATGGCCGGTAATAAATCTGACCTCAATCACCTGAGATCTGTCCCAGGAGAAGATGCTCAACTCTTGGCTGAGAAGGAAGGTCTCTCATTTTTAGAAACTTCAGCATTGGAGGCCTTTAATGTTGAGAATGCATTTCAGACTATTTTGTTGGATATTTACCACATAATAAGCAAGAAGGCACTAGCAGCACAGGAGGCAGCTTCGACCACTGGACTTCCTCAAGGAACTACCATCAATGTTGCAAATCTATCGGGTGACATGAATAAGAAAACTTGTTGCTCTAACTAAGAACATCTAACTATAAAAGGAAAAGCGAAAGTAGGCATATACACTTTGGTTTTTTGACAGGAAGGGGGATACATTCTAGCTTCTTTTCATGCATTTACTTCTAGAGGCCAAAGAGAAAGAGCAGGGCTGGTTTTAGTTGACCATAGTAGAAGAAGTACACGACACCCTTCGGCTGTCTCTAATGTTTTGCACTGGTACCTGGAAGTATGGGAAGCTAATCAGGGTCTCTCTCAGTATAGGCAAAGATTAGATGAAACAAGCACTGTAAGTATAGTTTCATATTATTGTTACTTTTTCTTCTTGTATTTTTCCTTTTATTATTGTGAATTTGTACTTAATTGATACTGGAATAAATTTTTCCATGTATACTATTTTTCAGTTTGTACTTTTTCTTTTCCAAGAAAATAAAACTAAAAGATAGAGAATTAAGCTCATTCATATCACTCTGTAACACACAACCAAACATAGGCTAAGGATTTGATGATTAAACAACTCAACTAGAAATGGTTATATTAAGGAGGCCATTATCTGAGTCAAAATAGTTGATGAAACTGCTTCAAAGCTTCTCCAGTTAATCCTGATAAAGAATCCCAAACACTTGGTATACCAAAGGCAAAAGTATATTGTTAACATTATTACAATTGCAGATTCCAAACTTTTTTTGGTTCTTGCTCACAACCTACTCAAGCACTTTGAATATATACCTCCCACGAAGACCTTCAAATCCTAGCTAGACATCAATCATTTATATTCCCCAACAGAGAGTCCACCACAAAGTTTGAGTTGACCAAAACAAATCAAGGCTTGTGAAAATCCTCTTTCCTTTTGAAACTCTTATCTTTATATTCAGTTTGATGGAAAAGGAGAAGGAGAAAAACGAAAGCAGAGGAGGCAAACTTCATTTATGTATCTAACCACTATAATAACAACGTTTCGCTTTAATTGGTTAGGCCAGCTATGCTTAGAACAAACACAAGAAGCTTCTTAAGAATCAACAGAGAAAAGGTACAACTTTTAATTCTACACTGAGTGGCTGTGGAAGCTAAGAATATGAAGCTGCTCTGTGGTAGGAGATCAATTTAATACCATACTTATACTATTTAATATGTAGGATTACTGGTTGAACTTTAATTAACAAATTAACAGTACATGGGAATCGTATCCGTTAACCTATCAATAGTTTTAGCATTATGAGATTTGTATTCTTTCCAAAGCATCTGAGGCTGGAAGAACCCGATCTTTGTTCGTAGAGTTTTTTTTTTTTTGTTAAATTATTGTAAGGTCTCAAGCTTTTTCAAACATTCACTGGTAGCTATAAAAGCCTAGTACTGTCTCCCAAAAAGAGATTAAAAGATAGATTAGTTCTGTAAATAGTTAGGAGTGACCAGTTTTCCTAATGCTCATGGTTTTATGGGACGATCTTATTGGTTTCCTAATCACATAAACTAGTTTTCCTTGATGCTTGAATATATTCAAATGGGAATGTAGCTAGGCATTCAAATAAGAAAGAATGTAATTAATCAGAAAAGTGGAGTAGGCAGAAATGTGAGTGGTTTTTTTGGATAACGTTTAGGTTTAATAGTTACTGGTGCCAGTAACTAATAATAGACTGTAACTAATTTGCTTTCATAAGAAACTAACAAATTGAGCACGTTTCTACCCCAGTATAGAATCCCCCAGCTATAAAATCAGTGAAAAGAAAGCACAATTTGATAACAAAACTTCCAAGTTCTAAACAGACCATATCTTTCCCTCTTTTCATTACCAATACCAAAGATGGAGCTGCAAGAAGTCGAAAAGAGATTAAAAAGAGGAGGAGGAGAAACAAAAAGGGAGGAAGAGAATTTGGTTCATGATTCATCTATAGATTACAAAGGAACAGTTCCTCTACGTGCTTCAACAGGCGTTTGGAAAGCTTCTCTGTTTATCATCAGTAAGTCTGTCTCTCCTCATAGCTAGCCAACTCTTAACACGGTATTTGCTGGTTCATTACTCTTTCAAGTTCCGATTATGTCAATGTTTATCTTCTTACAGTAAGTCTCAGTTAAAAACTTATAGTAGTTTCCACGTTCCAGAGAAAATATACGAAACCCTCTTGATGTGGTTTGAAACTCACTAGGCAAGTTACTTCACAACCAGTCTGGTGTCATCTTTTTGGTTCTTAAACTAGTTAACAACTGAGAAGTAAAACATGATGTAGCTAATTAGTTTCTTGGCTTTTAGCAATTTAGATCAGCAAGTTCAATTCTTTTGGCAACTGATTGAAAAAACCTAGCTGGCAACATATTTGACAGCAATTTATCTCTTCCCTGAAATAATTGTTGCCTACACGAAGCAGTTGTGTCATTTTCTATCCCTGATTCGAGGTATTGTTTGTCTCCATGCATAAAGAATTTCATTAATATCAATGGAATTTATTAGTAAAAGTTGGTAGATATTTCCATTGAAAGTTACTGATAACCTGGAGATGATAGTTTGGACTTTGTCTATGATTGTGACCGACATTTAATTTTGTACCTCAATCAGCTATTGAATTTAGTGAGAGGCTGAGTTACTTTGGAATAGCAACAAATCTCATCACGTACCTCACCGAAGTGCTTCATCAAGACATCAAAACCGCAGCAAAAAATGTGAACTATTGGACAGGAGTGACGACAATCATGCCTTTAATCGGAGGGTTCTTAGCAGATGCCTACACTGGTCGATTCAACATGGTTATGTTTTCATCCCTCATATATCTAATGGTAAATAACTAAATATCATACTAAATATTCTAAATATATATCAAATTATTATGATGATCGTTAGTCATGAATATTGGAGTAATGCTTTTGAAAATTTCGTTAATCGTCAGGGTCTGAGTCTCTTGACAATGTCGCAATTCATCCCAAGTCTAAAGCCTTGCAAAACGAAGATGTGTCGACAGCCTAGAAAGCTTCATGAAGTGTTACTTTTTGTTGCGTTGTACTTCATCTCTGTTGGAACCGGAGGTCACAAGCCATGTCTTCAAAGCTTTGGCGCTGACCAATTCGACGATGATCACTTGGAAGAAAGAAAGAAGAAAATGTCCTTCTTCAACTGGTGGAACTTTGCACTTTGTTGTGGGCTGTTTCTTGGTGTAACTGTGATTGTTTACGTTCAGGACTCAGTGAGCTGGGGCGTAGCAGATCTTGTTCTCACAATCACCCTGGCTATTGCAATAGTGACGTTTTATATGGGGAAGTATTGTTACCGTTATAGAGTGGCACAAGGAAGCCCTTTGAGACCCATGCTACAGGTCTTGGTTGCAGCCATTAGAAAAAGAAATTTGCCCAATCCTCAAAACCCTGATCTGCTATTTGAAGTTCCCAAGTCAGAGAAGTGCTCCCAAGGAAGGCTTCTACTTCACACAAATAGGCTCAGGTAAGCAGCTTCTAAGCCCGTCATCTCCTATATAGATTTTGAATCATAGTTAGGGTCCATATAGTATTGCCTATCGCTTTCTTATATGCTTGGAAACATTTTTGTTAAAATATAGTTTTTTAACTAGTTTCCGTGAAAGCACTTGGAAGTGTAGTAAAAAGAACTTACAAAATGCTATTATAATTCATTAATCACTTTTAGCTGTCTATAATTCTATATCAAATGTTGCCAAAAACTTAAATTATCTGAAAAAGGTTTTAGCAATTATAAAGTACAATATGTATATATTTTTGTAACTTATTTTGTAATATATGTATTGAAACTTAGGGAAAGTCTCCAATGAAAACATTATAATAATGACTTATTGAGGAGTTTCAAGTTCAACAATTAGATAAATTGTACTATGATTTTTAAAATAACACCGACATTTAATTAAACATTAAAGATTGAATTTGAAAGTCTTCAGTTAATTCTTAATTTCTGATTTTAAAGTATTCATCGGGATGATTGAGCCTTGAAACTCACACTTCAGTACTAATAGGATTTGATCCGTAGGTTTCTAGACAAGGCCGCAATAATTGAAGAGAATGAGAACTACCCATCTTGTGAACAGAAGCACAACCCTTGGAGATTGGCTACATTGACAAGAGTGGAGGAGTTGAAACTCATCTTGAGCATGATCCCCATTTGGCTCACCTCATTAACAAATGCAGTGTGTTTGGCACAAGCCCCGACCTTCTTTGTTAAACAAGCTGCTACTATGAACCGAAATATTACTAACAACTTCAAGATCCCACCAGCCACCATTTTCTCTCTTGGAGCCATAGCAATGCTAATCTCAGTCACTGTCTATGACAAAATTCTTGTTCCAATTCTACGGAAAGCCACCGGAAATGAAAGGGGTATGAATATCCTCCATAGGATCGGATTTGGGATGATACTTACGGTGATAGCAATGTCCGTGGCAGCACTTGTTGAACGAAAAAGGCTAAGATATGCAGATCCACAAGCTATGAGTGTGTTCTGGTTAGCACCCCAGTACATAATTCTTGGTGTAGGGGATGCATTTGCTCTGGTCGGTTTGCAAGAGTATTTCTATGACCAAGTTCCTGACTCAATGAGAAGTTTAGGGGTTGCTTTGTACTTGAGTGTGATTGGGGTTGGGAGCTTCTTGAGCAGCTTTTTAATTATTGCTATAGATCATGTTACAGAGAAGGATGGGAGGAGTTGGTTTGGGAAGGACTTGAGTGGAAGCCGCTTGGACAATTTCTTCTGGCTTTTGGCAGCCATGAATGGGTTGAATTCATGTGTTTATGGGTATTTGGCTAGGGGTTATACCTACAAGAATGTGGAGAGGAGAGTAGTTTTGGGTGATGATTCTGTGACTAATGGAAATGACCAATCCATGGCTTAATTTGTGTACATATGGAATCCTGCGGTGTTATTTAGTGATTGCTTCCTTGATATTCACCATTTTTATAGTCTTGAAAGTCAAACTTTTTTACTTACTGTTTGAGGACAAGTATGAAATGATAAACAGAGAGAGAGAGTAATGTTTCTGTGAGAATAGAGATTCAAGTGTGTTTATTCATCTCACACAAAGAGGTATTTATAGGAAAATATTACAAGTGTGAAAGCTCAAAGAGTAACTCAATTTGATAACCTCTACATTCACAGCTGCAGCCTTCTATGGTGGCTGTGATGATGATAAAATGCCATGCTTGTTGCCCTTTGGCATAAAGCTTGTCACACAAGTCACAATACCTACATTATACACTCAAGTACCTATTTGTATACATGATATAGACATTTATACTATGACTCATGTTTTGTACATGTGAATCATATATACTACAACACTCCCCCTTGGATATTTCATGTCAAATAGTATTGTTTAGGTCGTGCGCTTCGAAATTGCCTCGTTAAAAACCTTGCCAAGTAATAAAACCCTGTGGGAAAAAACAACCTTGGTCGAAGGAGAAAAAGAGCACAACGCGCGTTTGAGTGTGGAGTATGTAACTGGATACTCCCCCTGATTTAGACTCCCCCTGAAGATCGTGGGAGTTCGGATAGCCTTCTCAATCCGATACTCTTCACATGTTTCTCGAAAGGGGATTTTGGTAACGACTTAGTAAATAAGTCCGCTACATTTTCCTCTGATCGGATTTGATTTACTTCAATTTTCAGAAGTGTTTGTTGTTGCTGATTGTAGAAGAATTTTGGCGATATATGCTTGGTATTGTCCCCCTTGATGAAACCTAATTTCATTTGCTCAATACAAGCTGCATTATCTTCGTAAATGCATGTAGGTTCTTCTGTGGTGGACTTCAAACCACAGGTTCCTCGAATGTGTCTATTTACAGACCTTAGCCATATGCATTCACGCACAGCTTCATGTAGAGCAATAATCTCTGCATGATTTGAGGAAGTAGCAACAAGGGTCTGTTTCGTGGATCTCCAAGATATCGCGGTGCTTCCCATGGTAAAGACATAACCTGTTTGGGAGCGACCTTTGTGAGGGTCAGAGAGATACCCTGCATCAGCAAAGCCCATCAAAACATCATTATCATTTTGATGGAGGGGAGGAGGAGAACGTCGGCCACCATGGAAAGTGTCGCCGGCGTTCATATTGCGGAAGGTGGCTTTTTGCCATATGGGATCTAATCCCATACTTCCGTCCTTTCTTTTCTCCCTGTAGGGATAAAACAAGCCCATATCAATCGTACCTTTTAAGTATCGAAAGATTGTCTTTATACCAATCCAATGGCGGCGTGTTGGCGAGGAACTATGTCGAGCCAACAAGTTCACTGCGAATGAGATATCCGGTCTTGTGCATTGAGCTAAGTACAATAATGCACCTATTGCACTTAGATATGGCACTTCAGCCTCTAATAAGCCTTCGTCCTCATCCTTTGGACGAAATGGATCTTTTCTGGGCTCAAGGCTACGGCTGATCATGGGAGTACTCACAGGCTTTGCTTTATCTTCATTAAAGCGCCTTAGTAATTTTTGAGTATATGCTGACTGATGGATCATAATCCCATCACTACGGTGCTCGAGTTCTATTCCGAGACAAAACCGTGTTTTCCCAAGATCTTTCATCTCAAACTCGGATTTCAAATATTTAGCAGTTTCTTTTAACTCATTTAGAGTTCCAATTAGATTCATGTCATCGACATATACTGCTATAATTGCAAATCCGGAACTTGTTCTTTTAATGAACACGCATGGGCATATTTCATTGTTAATATATCCCTTCCTAATCAAGTAGTCACTTAGACGGTTATACCACATCCGTCCGGATTGTTTCAATCCATATAGTGAGCGTCTCAATCTTATTGAAAACGCGCTCCGTGGTTTAGAGCCATTTGATTTGGGTAATTGAAGTCCATCTGGAACCTTCATATATATCTCTGAATCTAGATCCCCATAGAGATATGCTGTAACCACATCCATAAGCTGCATGTCAAGTTTTTCGGAAACTACCAAACTGACAAGGTAGCGGAACGTTATAACGTCCATTACGGGAGAATATGTCTCCTCGTAGTCGATTCCAGGGCGTTGTGAGAAACCTTGTGCCACAAGGCGGGCTTTGTATCTAACAACCTCATTTTTCTCATTACGCTTTCTAACAAAGACCCATTTATGGCCAACAGGTTTTATATTTGGTGGTGTCAGCATTATAGACCCAAATACCTGTCTCTTTGTTAGTGAATCCAATTCAGTCTGGATCGCATCTTTCCATTTAGACCAATCTGCTCTTCGTTGACATTCTTCAACGGAGCGAGGTTCGATATCATCGTATTCTATAATTCCTTTTGCAATATGATATGCAAAAGCATCATTAATAGTCATAGAATTTCTATCCATCACCCCATGTATACTAGTGTAATTCATGGAGATCTCTCTATTCTCTGGAATTGGTTCTTTTATTGGAGCGTCCTCCAATGATGTCTCTTTGACATAACCATAATCCGGAATATTTTCATGAGAGGGATTAATTGTATCGATGATTAATGGATTATTTTGTGCCAAACTCGCTTTCTTTCTTGGGCGAGAATCCATCGAACCAATGGGCCTCCCGCGCTTCCTGGCGGGAGCCATGGGTCTAGCCACTACATCACCCATATAGGGGACGTTGGCGCCATTCTCATGTATTCTTGAGATGGCATCATGTCCTCTAGTGTTAGGGACATCAATCCTTGCAGGCACATTTGCAGCAGGTATATGTGATCTTGTCACTTTAGCGATATCAGAAAACGCATCAGGCATTGATTCTGCTACGTTCTGAAGATCGAGAATCCTCCGCACTTCTATTTCAGATTGTGCTGTTCGGGGATCAAGATGAGACAGAGTGGGGACAAACCACGACAATTCCTGTCTTTTCTGTTGAACATTACTGTTCATGTCTCCCCCTAATGATGGGAAGACTGTCTCATCAAAGTGACAATCCGCAAATCTAGCGGTAAATAGATCGCCTGTCAAGGGCTCTATATAGCGGATAATGGTGGGAGAGTCATATCCAGTATAAAGACCTAATCGTCTTTGAGGACCCATTTTGGTGCGCTGTGGCGGCGCAATTGGCACATAGACTGCACACCCGAATATTCGTAAGTGTGAGACATCGGGCTCATACCCAGTGACCATCTGGGAAGCAGAAAATGGTTGGGTGGCAGTGGGCCTCAGACGAATAAGCACAGCTGCGTGCAATATTGCATAGCCCCAAGCAGAAATAGGGAGATTGGTGCGCATAACCAATGCTCGAGCAACCATTTGAAGTCTTTTAATGGCAGCTTCTGCGAGACCATTTTGGGTGTGTACATGAGGTACAGGGTGTTCAACCTCGATCCCAATGGACATGCAATAATCATCAAAAGTTTTTGATGTAAACTCTCCAGCATTGTCAAGACGAATTGACTTAATAGGATGATCAGGGTGGTGAGCCCTTAATTTAATGATCTGTGCTAGGAGTTTAGCAAATGCAGCATTTCTCGTGGATAATAGCATGACATGTGACCAGCGTGTCGATGCATCAACCAACACCATAAAATATCTAAATGGTCCGCAAGTTGGTTGAATAGGTCCACAAATATCACCTTGTATTCTTTGCAAGAATGGTATATTTTCTTTAGAGTCCTTTGCATAGGATGGTCTTGATCCTACCTTTGCTAAAGAGCAAGCCTTACAAAACGAATGATATGAAGTAGTTCTTTCGACCAATCTTTGGTTCGTACTTCTTTTCGTTTTGAAGAATGGATGTCCGTGTGAAGTTTTTAATATACGGAGCATCATATCACGACCTGGGTGACCCAAGCGGTCGTGCCAAAGTCTATATGTGTCAGAATCCCATAAATTTTCATTCATGACATGGTTGGATTCAATTACTCTGATAGTGGTTGCATATAATCCACTAGAGCGACACATAAGTTTCTCTAATACTCGTGTATTTCCGTAGTTATTAGAGGTAATGCAAAGGAACTCTTGTCCATTCTCACAATGTGTTTCCACATGAAGATCATTGGCTCTTATATCTTTAAAACTCAATAGGGTTCTTCCAGCCCTAGGAGCATATAGAGCTTCGATGATATTAATATTCGTGCCATTTGGCAACAAAATTGAGCTGGTCCTCGACCATGAATCAATTGTGATGATCCTGCCATCGTAGTTATTGAAGATCGACTAGGCTTCATCCATAAAAATAATTGCCTGTGTCGTAATATAGTATGTGTGGTGCCACTATCAAGAAGGCATTCCATTTCTCCGGAAAACATACTGAAAAAGGAGTAAAGTTCGGAATATTAACACATGTCCATGACATTGAATGCGATACTTTATTAATAAGGAAAATAACCAATGATTACATCAAGGTTTCCAAAGTCTATTCCAAAGTACAATCAAACTTTATACAAATTGTAATTGCTCATTCCGTTTGGTAATTCCAATGAAATATGACCAGGGAAGTAGAGAGATGTTGGTGGAGCGAGGCTCGCTTAAATACCATGGTCTCAATTACTTTCCTAGACATCATATTTCATTGGGTACACCACATAAGAAAAAGTCAATACAATTGTTATTGATTAAGGCACATTTGCCCTTGGAAAATAGAAAAGGACTATTCTAATCAAAGTCTGCTGCATCCTCGTGCATTTGTTCAGCTTTGAAGTCCTCTATTGTGAGATTGACATCTTCACTATCTTCATTTTCGGCAAGGTTGGATTCTTGCTCCCTGTTTTGCCTATACTCTTTGTAGCTTGCAGCTAGTTTAGTACTTGCATGGCATTGTTTGAACCAATGCTCGATTGATCCGCATCTATGACACACGTCATTATGGTTGCCTCCTTTCATTGGAGGTGCAGTTTGTCCATGTTGTGGATATTCCCTAGGAGGGTTACTGCTACTACCACGCCTTATGATGCGACCTCCACGGCCCATATTGTTATTATATTCACCTCTCCCACGTGTGGAGTTGCCACCACGTGTGAAGTTGCCACGTGTGGAGTTACCACCACGTGTGAAGTTGCCACCACGAGTGTCCGCTTTAAAGTTGCGGTTTCTCTCTTTATTGGGGTGGTTATATGGGCCCGTACGCCTTTCTTGTCCCTTATTATTAGGGTATTGCTGCTTGCGCCCCTTTTTGGGTGCATTATAATTTGCCTCACGGACGCTCTTGGTTCCTATGGGCCTAGAATTATAATTCTTTACAAGGATGTTGTCGTACTTTTCAGATACCGACAAAATATTAATAAGCTCATTAAACCTTGTAATTCGTCCAGCATTGACTTCTGTGCGAAATTGCTTTGATATCACAATTGCTGAGACGGGAATGGTGGAGAGAGTCTTCTCAAGTAGCTCATCTTCTGTGAGAGGCTTTCCACAGAACTTCAACATAGCTTTGAGTCGAAGAGCTTCCGAATTATATTCTGCAACAGACTTAAAGTCGGAGAAGCGTATATTATTCCACTGAACCTTCAAGTCAGGGAGGAGGGTATCTTGGATATTACCAAAACGCTCTTCTAGCGCTACCCATAAGTCTCGAGCATCTCTCATTGACATATACTCTAGTCTAAGAGCTTTATCCATATGGCGCCGCATCAAGATAATAGCTTGTGCATGCTTTGTAGGTGTTCTTTGGAACACAAGGCCTGGATTAGGAGCTTGAATTATGGGCAATATCCCTCTTGAAGTGAGGTGGTTCTCAACGTCGGTTACCCAACTATAGTATTCCGAACCCGTTGAGTCAAGCATTTGAAAGTCGAGTCTAGGTGCATTCGACATCCTGAAGATAAGAGAAGATATATTAGTTTCGGAGTTCAAAACTTCCACGAAATCTAAAATCAATAATCTTTAGACCAAAACAATGATGTTTTGCGGACACTCTTAGTCCGAATATTATGAACACTCTTAGTTCATAATTACGAACGCTCTTAGTTCGTTTAGCGTGAATTTCTTGGAATTCCGCTTTTGATTGTAAGTTCCCGAGAAAAATAAAGAGAAGAAGAATAGAGTAAAAACTCAAAAACGGGAACTTTTAGTAAATATTACCTTGGAATAATATTGCCGGAAAAAGTTGTCCAAAAATTGCCGGAAAAGTCGCCGGAAAGTTGTCCGAAAGTCGCCGGAAAAGTTGTCGACAGATGTGTCGACAGCTGCTCGGCAGGAGCTCGGCAGCTGCTGCGCAGCTGCTCGGCAGATGGCCTGCAGGTGGCTCGGCAGCTGCTGCGCAGGGCTTCGGCAGGTGCTCGGCAGCTGCTGCGCAGGGCTTCGGCAGGTGCTCGGCAGCTGCTGCGCAGGACTCGGCAGGGGCTTTCGGCAGGTATCGGCAGGGGCTTTCGGCAGCACTCGGCAGCACTCGGCATGAGCTTTCGGCAGGTCTCGGCAGCACTTCGACAGCGGTTCAGCAGCGGTTCGATTTTTCCGGTGGCCGGTTCAGGCTGTTTCCGGCCGGTTCTGGGCGTTCTGAAACTGGTTCTGAGCTTCTTGAATCAAGGGCTTTGATATGAGCTAGGGTTTGGAGGTTTTTTGCAAGTTTGAAAAAATGACTTCGATCGGATTATGAACTACCTCTCCTCTTTTCAATTTCGATTCTAATTCTAGAGCAATTTCGTGCTGATAACGTGTTTGAGGACAAGTATGAAATGATAAACAGAGAGAGAGAGTAATGTTTCTGTGAGAATAGAGATTCAAGTGTGTTTATTCATCTCACACAAAGAGGTATTTATAGGAAAATATTACAAGTGTGAAAGCTCAAAGAGTAACTCAATTTGATAACCTCTACATTCACAGCTGCAGCCTTCTATGGTGGCTGTGATGATGATAAAATGCCATGCTTGTTGCCCTTTGGCATAAAGCTTGTCACACAAGTCACAATACCTACATTATACACTCAAGTACCTATTTGTATACATGATATAGACATTTATACTATGACTCATGTTTTGTACATGTGAATCATATATACTACAACACTTACATTAATTTTGAACTCTCAAAACATATTTTTGCATTCGAGATGAGTTTTAAAAATTGGAGCTTGACCCAAAGGTTGGAGGTCATGACCTAATGCTCATAACATTAACCCTAGATGTTCAATGTTTGTCACGTGTCAGTATGTCACACATATAGCCAGCTTTGGTAAAAGGTAAAAATCAAAAGGTTGTGAGTAAGAATTTCTCTACTGCATTGACTATTTCTTCTTGGAACCGGTACCATATCTATGTCTTTGCTAACCACACTGCAGCAGTCTGTATGTAACTATGTAAGTATGTAAGCGTGTAAGTATGTAACTGTGACTCATGTACGTCTTCCTATCCTTCATCAAACCACTATCAGTTCATTCTAACACCCCTCTCTCTCTCTGAAGCTTCACAACCCATCCATGGCGGACGAGGGTTTCAAAGCGTTCCACGTCCCCCGACAAAGCAGAAGAGACCAGCTCCGAGTCGTGAACCTCCTAACCAACCCACCACAGCCACAACTCTCACTATTCACACCCTCCACCATGCCAACCCCCCAACCACCACTTTCCCCACATTTCTCCGACCACGACCACCGTGTTTCATTTGAAGGTGGTGAGTTCAGAAGCTCTGTTCCCCTAGGCCCTTTCACGGGGTACGCTTCCATACTGAAGCGGTCCAGGTTTCTCAAGCCTGCCCAGCAGCTTCTTCAAGACTTCTGCGGGTCGGATCGATCCGATTCGAATCTTCCTCTCCTTAACTGCTTCATTGGAAGAGGAAGAGATCAGATTAGTGGAGTGAGTGATCGGGTCGAGCTTCAGTTAAAGAATTCTAGGCTCACCATTATGCTCGAGGAGGTACACTCATCACTCGCCGGCCTTAATTAATTGCATACATCTAAATTCTATGTACTGCTACATCAAATTGTTATTAGTTATTCTTAATGAACACTACTAATCTAACGACTCTTTCAAATTGAATTATTTCTAAATTAGTAGACTGCTAATTTAAGACTCCTTTTGAAACATGTCCTGTTAATTGAAGATCATAGCAGCATAGCTAGAGTTTTTGAAATTTTGATTTCATTTTTGCATTTTAGCATTGCTATTTTTGTCGATAGATATTTTTAGCATTACTATAGTATGGAATAAAATAGTAGTATAAGGTTTATAACTTTTATTTCGATTGATAGAAAATTTGATTGAGACTGGCAAGGGGTCACGATCACCTCAATCATTGATTTGGTTCAGTAGAGTCATGGCCAAAAAAGATGTATTGTCTTGTCACACTGTCACAATTTAATTCCCGATGTTTCTGTTTTTATTCGCTTGGACTCAGTTTACCCCTGGGCCTCGGACGAAAGAAAACACAATGGTAGCCCATTGGGCCTAGGGGCCTGTTCTATACCATAAAGCCTATTTCTGACCCAGATGAAGGCTTGATCGAGCCCAAGTCCCTAATTCATTACGAAGAAGCTTTAGCCAACAAGTAGTGGTATCGGTTAATATTAGCGGGTTGTGTTTATCTCGTGTCATTTCATTCTCTGTGTCGCTAGTTACTTGATAGCTTTTCAGATTGCATCGGACATTGTTAACCCCCAGACACTTGTTTCTTAGGTCTACAAGAGATATAAGTTATACTGCCAGCAGATGGAGTCGGTTGTTGCATCATTTGAAACCATTGATGGGCTTGGAAATGCAGCTCCATACATATCTTTTGCCATCAAAGCCATTTTGAAGCACTTTGGTTGCTTGAAGAATGCCATTTTGGACAAACTTCAATCCAAAGGCAAGAGCAGTGTCGGTGATTTTAGCCATGTTGAAGATGAGATTAGGGGGGTTTCTAGAAGAGGCTTTCATAGCCAAAACCCAAGTCATGAGAACCTGACCAACAACTTTCATCTATCGGAAATTCGATCCCAAAGAGGACTTCCGGAAAATGCAGTGGCTGTGATGAGGACATGGCTTTTTGAACACTTCCTTCACCCGTGAGTGACTTCTCTATACTTAACCAATGAGCGACTACATTCATTCACAAACGTAATAAATTTCAATCTTATATAACTTGGGTTTGTTCATTTTCAGTTATCCTAGTGATTCTGAAAAGCAAATGCTAGCTCAACAGACAGGCTTATCAAGAACTCAGGTGAAGCTACTATACATTAGGGTTCAAATCCATTTAACTTGTGATGCATTTAACCATGTTGGTATCTATATATCTTTGGCTATATGCAGGTTTCCAATTGGTTTATCAATTCAAGAGTAAGACTCTGGAAGCCAATGGTGGAAGAAATACACAGCCTTGAAACACAACAAGCTCCAATTGTTTCGGTTTCAGACACAACGAGCAGAAACACAAGAATGGCGCCGTCCTTTCGCTCTTCGTCTTTAGAGAACCGTCTCCATTTGGAGAATCTGCCCCAAACTAAACGCTGTAGAACCAACAAACATTCTGACTTGTCTAAGCAGAGTGAAACACAAAGGAATGCAGGAGATTATGGGAGTTTATCAAGCAATTATTTTCGTATGAATACCGGAAGCCATGAAGGTGAAGTTTCTTTAGCATTAAGCCTTCAAGCCAAAAAATGATCAAGAATGTTTCTGCCAGTGCTGGCTGGGATTTGCTTTTTCTTTATGCTTCTTGGATAAGTATATGTATAAAGCAAGAGAAAGCTACAGATCAGGATTAATGCTTTGCTGATTAAGTGCTAGCTAGTTTCACAAAGTGGAGAACCATTATGTTTTAATCATAATTGTATTGTGCTACATTCCAAATACTTATCTGATTTAATGGCACTAGAATTAATCGTCACAACCCATGATTTGGGCTGAACAGCATCTTGTTCCACTGGACTTTATCTTCTGGTATTGAGTGAAAGGGTAAAAATAATCAAAAGAATAAACATGATCTCAAATTGACCAAGGCTTCATCAAGTAGGGTTTATTCTACTATGGATTAAGCAAGGTATATATTCATTGGTTTCTTGCTTATTTGACGACCAAAACTAATCTTGATTATATCCAAAATCATGAAGATACCAAATGAAAAATCATGAAGATACTAGATGAGCGGATACTGCTTTCTTGCTTATCCTCATAAAAAGAACATTCTAGTTGAATGGAAATATCAACTACATTATTTTAACTGTTTGAAAATATCTCTTGTAAAATCTACTTCATCACCCATATTCAACATGATTTTTTTTTTTTGGTCTGAAAACATATTCAACATGATAGTCCGACAAAAACACATGAAGTGGTGCATTATATTCTTTAAATCTCAAATTTATCTCGATCATAGAAAAATCATAAAAAAAATTGAGATGAATGACATTTTCTCTCGTTTGAGTCTGAATTTACTGCTACTATCGGTAAAAAAAAAAGGTCAATGGTGGAAAACAAGGTTGGTGACTTTGTCGGTGGTTGAAAATAATATCGGAGAAAACAAGCCCCTGTTGGATTCCCGAGAATGCTACCTGGCAATCTCTGAGTAGACATTACGAAAAACCGACTTAGCTTTTACCAACGTTAACCTCCACAGCTGTCATCACCAAAATTGCACGCGCGAGAATATGCGAAACCGAAACAAACAGATATTCCGCCAAAGGTTTCCATCTCCTGCACCCAGTTCCACTCTAATCTCATAAAGTCCACATCCAGAAATCTGATCTGACGGCCCAGAAATCTTGTTCCACTCCCCCTTTGCCACGTTTCTCTTTTTACAGTAGGAATGACCGTGGGGGAGCGGAGCTATCAAACTCCGTAAGTTGACGATGACTCAGAAAAACCCTACTTTTGAGTTTCGGTCACCGAACGACGTCGTTTGGACTTTCTTCTCCTCTCCCCCTTCCTGCGTTCAAATCAGGCAGAGGCAGAAGCACCCAAAATCGAAATGAAGCTTCAGAGCTGAACAAAAGAGAGAGCCGCTAGGGTTTTACTGCAATTGATTGTTTTGCTAGGGCTTTTTTGATTCACTAAGGGTTTAGAGTTTGGTGAAGTTTGGGGGATTCTAGGGCGCGGTGGGAATGCAGACGGAGGCCAGAGTTGGGGTGGTGGTGGAAGGAGGAGGAGCTCAGAGAGCTTTACATGCCGGCCATGGAGGCGGCGTTGCCGCAGTCGCGCAGTCACTGCCGCAGCCGCAGCCCAAGTCTCTGCAGCAGTCTCAGATCGGAACACTGTCGCAGCTTCTCGCCGGAGGCGTGGCCGGAGCTCTGGCTAAGACTTGTACTGCGCCTCTTGCTCGGCTTACTATACTCTTTCAGGTTTGCCCCCCCCCCCCCCCCCCCTCCCTTTTTTTTCCTCTAATTTTTGCAAAGCTGAAGTTCTTAATTTTAAGTTTTATTTCTGAAAGTAATTTACTTTTTGGGTAATTAGTATTTGTTATGGGATTTATTGGTATGAATTTGGAGTGTGGTGTCTTTGTGTAATGGAAATTTGGGTAAAAATGTGGTCTTTGAATAATGTTGTAGTGTTTTTATACAGTTATTGGTTTAGTAAATGTGGACTGTAATTTAAGGTATTGGTAGAGCACTATGGTTGTGTTTAAGAGCATAAAGTATTGGGCTTTAGTTAATGTTGAATGTAAAGGTTTGCTTCTTTGAAGCTCATAGTTGTAGTTGTTGCAGATGTGTTTATGATATTTGTTCCGCTTTTGTGGTTTTTTAGTTCTATGTTGTGATGTAGTCTGCCTAGTGTCCAGTGATTCTAGTCACTGATCTTTAAACTAGTTTGGTTATGGGTGGTGAAAATTGGGTGCGTCTGATTTTGGTAAGAACTGCTTTATTGAGAATTATCTTATCTTTTCAGATACAAGGCATGCACTCGGATGTTGCAACTATGAGGAAAGCTAGCATATGGCGTGAGGCCTCAAGAATTGCTGGTGAAGAGGGATTTAGAGCTTTCTGGAAAGGAAATCTGGTTACGATTGCTCATCGTCTTCCATATTCTTCTGTCAATTTCTATTCATATGAGCAGTATAAAAAGGTTTGTAAAAACACTCACAGTTTAAGTAAGTTGTTGATTATTATATCCTGGCATTTAGTTCATTGGATTTTATGTGGTACAGATTCTGCATACAGTTCCGGGACTGGAAAATTCCAGGGATAACATGAGTACAGACATTTGTGTACATTTTGTGGGTGGAGGTTTGGCAGGAATAACAGCTGCAACAGCCACATATCCTTTGGATCTTGTAAGGACACGCCTTGCAGCTCAGGTAAGATCAGATGGTTGGGAGGCAATCTTTGTTTTCTTTTACTAGATTTTACTTGATTTGACATGCTTGGGAATGCTATGCAGCATGCTGCATGTCTTCTCAGTTTCTCCTTGGCATGTCTTTGAAAGTTGATCTATGAGTTATCTTTTCTTTGTTAAAATCTATCTGAAACTTTGCGGTCTGGAGGTAGATTTGAATCAATTACCACACATGCTACTATTCAATTCAGTTTCAACCATCTGAATCTTTGCGCATTTCTGTAGGTATGATTGCCTTAAAGCTCTTCATATCTACTGCATATATTGCAAGTCCTCTCAATTTGTTCTTGGCATGTCTACGCAAGTTAATCCTTGAGTTATCATTTTCTTTTTTAAAACCTACCCGAAAGTTTGCTATGCAAGGCAGAGTTTGTATCAGTAATACACATGCATATATTCTATTCAGTTTCAACACTTTCAGCCTTTGGGGGTTGTTGTATTGTGCTCTCGATTGCCTTCAAATATTGATTGATTTATTTTGCATGTATATTTTGTTTTTGTCCTAATTAGTTTGTACCTTGCAGACAAATGTAATGTACTACAGAGGCATTGGGCATGCTTTGCGAACTATTAGCAGGGATGAGGGTATCTTTGGTCTCTATAAAGGACTTGGAGCAACCCTCTTGGTATGCTCCTATTATTATTGTTAACTTCATTTATGCTTAAAATTTCTTCTTGATGTGCTGCTGACTCCTGGACTGTATATAATGCAGGGTGTTGGGCCCAGTATAGCTATCAGTTTTACAGTATATGAGACATTAAGATCTTATTGGCAGGCAAACAGGTGATTACTTTTCTTTATGGACTCCGCAATTTTATGGTCTTCATGCCCTTTAATTGTCGTTCTATGCATCCTATTTTCAGGCCTAAGACGATAATTTTAATTTTGTATCTTTACATTAGGCCTGATGATTCTACTGTGCTGGTTAGTCTTGCTTGTGGGAGCCTTTCAGGAATTGCATCATCAACAGGTGAGTGATCCTAGACGTTCTGTTTGCAATTCCTGAGGGTCTTTAAGATGGTCTATATTTTTTTAAATATGTACTGAGGGTGGTGGTTGTGGCTGATGGTTTCATTTCATATGCACTGAGAAGTCAAAGTTTTCAAAATTGTCAGTGTCTTGATACTTGGTCAGCTAGCTTTAATGGTGGTTTTATTTTTATATATATTTAAATAACCCATGTTGCAGTTATAAAAGGTTTTTTTTTTTTTTCTTCACAATTTTCTGTTCCAGTGATGTTTTCTGTTGGTTCTACTTTTTTGTGATAATTGCTCAAAAAACCCCAACCTGAATTTTTGCATTTAAATTGATTAAAACAATGCTATTACAGTTAGCAATGTGGTTTAATTAATTACTTTGTTAACTTAGAAACGCCAAAGACGTTGATGTATATAGCTGTCTACTATGCTTTTGATGCAGAGAAAACAGGTTGTGGTGCAGGCTCTGCACCAAGTCTCTAACCAGACTGAACCCTAGAGTCAGTGACAACAATGGAGTGGTTTTTAATCTGCATTTGGGAATTGTAGTAAGGAAGCTGACAAGAAATTGTTTCTCCTTCGTCATTCATCAAACATAATTTTTTTAATAATAAAGATCTTATTTTGACTAACTTCATTCAGCATTTCTTCGGTGACTTGTCTCCCAAAGATTTGCAGTCAGTTCTATTATAGGGTGGCACTACAGGTGAACCTTTGTTCTCAGTTATCAAATGTGAGAGGTGTCCTCTTTGAGGTATGCTTCTCACTTAGGCTTCCTTTTCCAATGTCTTCATGGGTATTGGAATCCGTCAAGCCTCACTGGTACAATTGGGAGTACTGTGTTTATCAATTTGCATCAACTATGGATTAAGAATAATTTCTTTTTCTTCTCAAAGATTGAAAATGACTTTAATAGGGTATTGGATAACATTTCTATTCCTTTAGAGACTGGACAACCTAGGTACTTTCCCTTTAGTACAAGCAGCCTATGACTTTTCTCTTTACTCGTTGGGTGATTTGTCTTATAGATAAATACAATCAGTCAAGGAGCAGTTATGGGACCTTATTCGTGGTTTTCATGCCATACCTTTTTACAAAGCTTGGTTGCAGTGGTGTTAATTAAATAACAAGAGTGTTCAATTTGAAAGTGACAAATTCTGAACAATATGCTTGCATGTTTATGTGATCATATGTTGCAACTTTATCTTTTTGTTTTTGTGGTCTGAAGTTTTCGTCTTCATTGGCCTGGTTTAATTTGTTTGGTTGTTATGGATTTGTTCTTTGGTCTGCATGATTACAATAGCTTTGTTCTGTTTGTGGTTGATGAGGTTTTTGACCTTGTAGAATTCAGTTAGTATCCTAGAGTATTAAGGAGTGTCATGCAATAATTGTGTTACCTCCTTATATTTCATTCTCACTCTATTATGCAGCAACATTTCCATTGGATCTCGTGAGGCGGCGCAAACAGTTGGAAGGGGCTGGTGGCCGAGCGCGTGTCTACACAACAGGTCTTTTTGGTACATTTAAGCACATATTCAGGACAGAAGGCTTGCGCGGCTTGTATAGAGGAATTCTACCGGAATACTACAAAGTGGTACCTGGTGTCGGCATTTGTTTTATGACATACGAGACACTGAAGATGCTTCTTGCAGATGTTAGTGCTACTATATAGTAGGTGCACATCTTTTTAAGGGAGATACTAAAGAGGAGGATGTGATTTGAAACTGTTATAACTAATCTCATGGTAGTTTTTGCAATGCTGCTGTGAGATACTCCTTGCATTTTTCCATGTATAGATTTAGGATCCAATATTATATTTAGAAATGTATGCAACACACTTTCTCTCACAGTTCTAAAAAGAATATTAAATCTTCTTTTTGCTGGGCTGCAATTCATGCATCAGTAATGACTAATGACTATTTTGTCGTAGTTCTAATGTATTCTTCTATTTCTTAAGAGGAAAAAAAAGAAGGCCATGTTGTTGCCTAGTTTGCTTTCCAGAAGTTTAATTTTGTACGAGTCAGGGAGTCCATGACTAGGCACTACATGGACCATTTAAGCAACTCCAAATAGTTACAGTCCTTCCCTTTTTTTTATTTTTTATTTTTTATTTTTTATAATTTATTGTTCTTATTATTTTCATGTTTATACCTAATAGTTACATACATATACCTAAGGATTGTCTCTTGCCCAGTACCATATTTGATAAACAGGAACATTATTTAACGGGGTTCTTTTTCCCAAAAACGAGAAGAAAAAAAACTTATCAAACAAAATCGATCATCTGTAACGAGAAAGAAATAAAGATACGCATTGTTATTGGTAAGAGTGGCATTGGATATGTTATCCTCAAAGGACTCTAGAGCTTCTTTGATGAGCTCAATCCTTTTGGGGCTGGCAAAATAATTTATATTAAAAGAGACAGAGGAATAGGGATCATTTTGTTTTCGTATTACAATGGGAAATTTCCAGTGAGTCGAATGTGATCCAGAGTACGACGTAAACCATACTTATTGACAGCTGCATTAGCTGCTCTAAACCCTCCACCATATGCTGGGGAAGAATCATGCGCAATTTGATGCATGAAAAATTCACCAAGCTTCTGTTCAACATTCGACTTTCCACCCTTTTTCGATGAGGATGAGGAAGTGGAAGAAGAAGCTGCACATGTAGACGTGGATGGCATGTTTTTGAATCCTGGCATTACTTCTGTTTCAAGCCACATGTATGAAAGCACTTGACAGATACCTTCCTCTACTTCAGGATTAAGGTTACGGTAGCCTGCACAGTTGGTTTATTCAATACATGATATTTCCTAATGAGAATGCAAAGGTTCATATGAGAGAGCTTAAGAAATACAAACTTACCTTTGAGACGTAACCAGCCGTGCATCAACTCATGAGCAAGAATAGCACCTGTTAGTAATCTGCATTTCCAGAAAGGACACTAAATAGTGAGATGAATATTGCAGAGAACTGAGTTTTATATAGAGGAGATATTGCAGAAATTTCCCATTACCTTGGAAGGCTATAGAGAACAAGAATGGCAGTAACTTCACATCTTCGAGTCAACTTTTGAGGTTGGGTTCTCATTCCGATAAGTTGATGCCCTCCAATTCTTGGCCTTTTGAGTATCTAAATGGAGAAGCAGACAAAATGCTTTGGTAAGACTCTGCTTGTGAATAATTCATTATTAACGAAGAAAAATATAGATTGTCAAAGTTGTAATATGATTCATACACTGGTGACTGTCTGCTCTTCAGAAAGGCATAAACCCCTTGTCTCGGGCATGTGATGGAGGCCCTGCAAAGAACCAGTTTTAGATTATGGACTTCCAAAATAATCTATAACTTAAAGAACAGAGCAGGGTATCATTACATTCTTCTCCCCGACAATAGCTTCGTTAAGTGCTTGTCTTTCAACCAGAAGCATGGGAATTTGCTGATCTAATTTCATATTCATTCCTTCATAATAATCTCTGATGGCATGATACAATGGCTGACAATCACCAGTATCCATGATAGCTGATTCCATACATTCAAAGCATAGACTCCGTCCATCTCCCACTGAAATATATCTTGCATCCCAAGACTGTAAGGAAGGGAAAAGAAGAAAACAGACAATTTGATCAGTGATTTCCATTTCCAACAAATTTTGTGGAGGGCACTAGATTTTTAAGAGAAAGTATCACAGTGCAGGCTTAGATGAGTACCTCTAAGCGTTCACAACTACAGCAACGAGCTGTGTTATCATGTTCATGTGATGGACAGTATTTTTGTGACCAAAATGGATGGCATCTATACTCGATCAAACCAGCTTGATTCGTTGGAATCTGAAAGTTATTGAAATGAAAGTTTATCAATGTCAATTCATATCACCCATCGTTACCAAATCCCAGAAAATAATAAGGTTTAGATGAATTATAAGTCAAAGTAGACTTTTCTTACAAATTGATGACAAACTTCACATTTTGGATGGGCCAGCTCCTTAAAACAGGACTTATGATAAGGATCCCTCCCTGATAGAGAAAACTTGAATCAAGAGAAAAACACAGGTAAGGGCTAGACGAAAGCAAATATATAAACATGATATGAGTCCAAGAAAGACAAACTTATACAGTTATACCTCATTCTCAACAATTGGGCGACCACAAGAACGACAGCAGAAGCACTGAGGATGAAAAAATGTCCCCATGCAGCCCAAATAATTACCGTAACGTATATCTTGCTGACAACCACCACATATTCTGCATATTACAGGCAAAAAGGACAGGATCAGTAATATTCAAAATAGGAAGTCATGATTATTTTTTTCCCTAAATTTGCATTTGGTTTGTTTCTTCTCAGATTGTACAGGATTTGACAATATGAGAGAATAAGGGTGCTACCAACTTTAGACTCAGGTGGTCACAAACTCATGAAATTCTGTAGTCAGTTGCAGCAACTTTCAAGCTTCATAACACAATCGATCAAATTATTGACCCTAAGCTACACAGAATTACAAGTACAACAAAAAATTCTTACCTAGTTCCATACGTATTATGTTGAGGAACTGCATACGGATTATGTTGAGGAACTGGAGGGGCATGTGGAGGATATATTGGTGGATTTATATCCTGAAGTGACCTAGCTAGCTCGTTATCTTTGTCCTGCCATCTATATCCTGGGAATAAAAACTAAAAATTAATCTAAAATAATTGATAATTGTAAACACACAAACTTATGCAGAGTAGTAAAAAGAGTTTAGTTAGATCTTGAAGAACATAAAGCCTACCTCTGTGTCTCTTTGAATCTTCAGCCAGAGAGAGCGCAATTGCATGGTCTAATTCCTCTTTCTCTTTCTGGGTTCTAGACCGCTCATCCTGATAAAAAGGAGAGAAACTAAATCACAAAAGTTCAGATATCTAGTCATATATAATTGAAGGGAGCCTTTTGCCTAAACCCACTCAATATAGTAGTCACCACTGTGCTGGGAGACATAGGTGTTACACTCGTACATGGGAAATGAAAGGCTCTTGTAGTTGTTACAAAATGTTTGTTCTTAATAATATACACCCAAAGCATGTAAGGGCATCAAGCATTGGCTGTGAACAACAATTTACAGGTTCTATTGACCTACTAGTCAGGTCTCAATTTAGAATCTAATGCAAAAGTTACATAATAAGAAAATTTCTGAACAGTTGAGTAACACCAATATACTGCAGGCTAATGCTTTATGGCATCATTATAACCCTACATTGCAGTAAATTGCACAATGAAGATGCAGAGGTAATTCTACCAAACCCCGGCCCATTTGTTTGCAACCTTAAAATAATCCTTACTTGAGTCAAACGTTTCAGATTGAATCTGTTATTTTGTAAGTTGTAACTAATATCCATTAACAATAGCAAGAAGAGAAATATCTTGGTCATAATTTACATTTTAAAATTTTAAGACTGCAAGTAATTTGAAGCAACATTACTTGATTAAATAGTTGCAGCCAAGTTAGAACAAAACTTTTCCATAACTTCCTTTTAATTAGTACCATAACCAATAACCACCATCAGAAAAAAGTAAGAAACGATAGAAAAGAGAGAAGGTTGTTCTAACCACAGATCTAAAAGGCGCACGCCAAACCATGTTTTCGTCGCCAATAAGCTGATGATTGCGATTCCCAGAAGTTCCTCCTCGATTGTTCCCGCTCCTGAAAAGTTTACTCAGCCATTTCATAAAGCGTGACTTCCTCTCTGCGTATGAAGAAACAAACTCCCCTGCTTACCAAAAACATTTCAACCACATCTCCCAACTAATTACAATTCTTTCCACAAAAACAGGCGGTACCAAATCATAAAAAAAAAAAAAACTGATGAACTAGCCGAATTGCTGAGTCTTGATATCAGGAAAATATAGATTATACCATAAACGCAAGGGTGAGAGAGCTGGTTGACACCTGAGGGAGCCATGAAAGACTGAAATGAAGCTCCTATGTATAGGTCCAGTCTTCGCCGGAATCACCAAGGAGCTTGAAAAGGATGGACACCACAGAGAGAGAGAGAGAGAGAGGAATTATTTGACGGACGGCTTGAAAGAAAAGGGGAAGAAGAACAAGGCAATAGGCATCGTCCAAATTAAAAAGCGGAGAGAGAAAGATGGAATCTCTGAGAGAGAAAGAAAGTGATTTTCTCTACAGATTCTTCGCTTCGACACTAAAGCAATCGAAATCCGAATTCTGATCTCCAAAAAAATAAAGTGGGGGAGTTCGATCAGAGGCAGAATGTCCACACTCGCATATTTATACAATCAAGTTGTGTGCGGCCACGGCGAGAGGGGTAGGGAATCTGGTGAAGCGGAGAACACTAAAGTTTGCGGTGCAGGACAGCGCGAGGAATCGGAACTAAGAAGAAAGGTGCGGTGTGTAGACGCATCGTCGTGGATTGGAGAGTTGGAGATTAAACGAAAGAATGTTCTTTCTGCTTTTCTTGCTTTGCTTTCTGGTTTTGAACTCTCTTTTTTTGTGTGTAACGAATTTATGAATTTCGCGCGGGTTAATAATTGAAAGGTCGTTTTTGGGTTGGTTAAAAGCGGTCCGAATATTCAATTTATTTACGGAAGTGCCATTGCGCTTTTCAGCTTTTGCTGTGTCAACTGGGGGGGTTAGGGGTGTGTTTGGAGGTCTGGAAAGTGCGGCCGTTATCCAATGAACGACGTCTTCGCTTTATACCCGCCAAAAGTGCCAAGTTGATCAGAGGCAAACGCAGCTTTAGATTAGCATCAGACCAAAAAGCCTTCTTGATTAATGGTGGTCCACTAAATATAACATGTTTTTATTCTCAATATTTTTCTTAATTCCTTTTTTTTTTTTGGGTTGTCAATATGATAATCCTCTTTGCTTCCTTTGGAATTAGATACTTGATTTAAATTTGTAATTCAGTAGCTAATTTGTCCTATGCATTCTTTAGAACTCTCATCTGAAGAGTAGAAATTTTCTGTGTCGTTCATGTTTGACACATCTCGTTTCATGTTTGTGTGACATAACTAGCAACTCTAATTAGCAAACCTATATAGTCATGTCGAATGAGTGAAAACTAATTGTTCATTAGACATCATGTTCTGATAATTTTATGTTCAAATTGATTGATTTTTTTTTCTTGACATATATGATTTTTTATATTAATTGTGTTTTAGCATATTCAAATAATGAAAACTATTATGTTCCCCCCTTCTTTAGGTTGTATTTTCTTTTTCTGTTATTAATAAAATAAAAATAGGGGGACGGGCGGTGGGTTCCCAGAGTGTGGCAAACCCCTCTCCTTTGGGATAGAGGGTGGGACTTGTTCCCTAAATCGTTTGCCTCCGAGGAGCTAATATCGCCTAATCCCTTATTATTAAAAAAAAAAATGAAAACTAAATATAGATAATGTAACTTGCTGTTGATACCCAAAAAATCAATATTCATGCTCAATAGATATTCGAGGCCCAATACAAAAATATAGATGTGTTGTAGGAGAATAGAATTATGTTTATTATTGATAATAGGAGCCCTTTAAATAGGGAGTTTACAGAGTACACAAAAGGTAACAGAATCGGAATACAATTAGTATACCTAGGGTACTTTCCTATTACAACTCTAAACCCTAGTTTGTAGAGGCACACATTATGTCGATATCCTTCAACACTCCCCCTTGTGCCGCTCAAACTTGGTGATGACGCTTTAATTGTTGCCTCGTTAAAAACCTTGCCAGGTAACAAAAACCCTGTGGGACAAAAATAACCCTGGTCGAAGGACAAAAAGAGCACAACACGTCCTTCACTCTTCGAGATCGAACATGTAGACATCATGCCTCCCCCTGATGTCAATATCTCCCCCTGATTGCTACAATCATGGGAGTTCGGATAACTTTCTCAATCCGATGCTCTTCACATGTTTCTCAAATGTGGATTTTGGTAACGACTTAGTAAATAAGTCCGCTACATTATCCTCTGATCGGATTTGGTTCATTTCAATATTTAGAAATGCTTGTTGTCATTTCAATGGAGGGGAGGAGGAGCACGGAAGGTGGCATTTTGCCTTGTGGGGTCCGATCCCACACTTCTGTCATCTCTTTTCTCTGTAGGGATAGAATAAGCCCATATCAATCGTACCTCTCAAATATCGGAAGATTGTCTTTATACCAATCTAATGGCGTTGCGTTGGCGCGGGGCTATGTCTAGCCAACAAGTTCATAATAATTGAGGTGTCCGATCTTGTATTGTGCTAAGTACAATAATGCGCCTATTGTACATAAGTAAGCACTTCTGTTATTAACACGTCTTCGTCATCATCCCTGGGACGAAACGGATCCCTTTTAGGGCCAAGACTACGGACGACCATGGTGCATCTTTGACTTTATCAAAAATGTCTATTGACACGGTATACAAGTTCTGAATCTAGACAAAACCGTGTTCTCCCAAGGTCCTTCCTCTTAAACTTGGATTTCAGGTGTTCATCGGTTTCCCTTAACTCTCAAGGGTTCTAATTATAAACCGCGACAATTGCAAATCCGGAACTTGTCATGGAAACGTGTGGGCATAGTTCATCATATCCCTTCCCAATCAATTAGTCATTTTAGTGAGTATTTCAACCTCGTTGCAAATACGCTCCGTGGTCTAGAGCCACTTGACTTGGGTAAATAAAGTCCACAAGAACTTTCATTATATTCCGTATCTAGATCCCCATAGAGATACGTAGTGACCACATTTGTAAGCTGCATGTTCAGTTATTTGGAAACTACCAAACTGACAAGGTAGTGGAGTGCAATGACATCCATTACGAGATAATATGTCTTCTCGTAGTCGATTCCAGGGCGTTGTGAGAAACCTTGCGCCATAAGGCGAGATTACCATCTCTTTTTCTCATCACGCTATCTAACGAAGACCTATTAATGTCAATAGGTTTTATGTTAGGAGGTGTTGGCATCTCAGGCCCTAAATCATTCCTCTTCGTTAGTGAATCCAATTCAACCTGGATCTCATCTTTCCATTTAGGCCAATTTTCTCTACGTTGGCATTCTTCAACGGAGTAAGGTTCTATGTCATTGGTCTCAATAATTCCACGTCCTCATGTACACTAGTGTAGTTCGTAGAGATCTCTATATTTTCAGGAATTGGTTCTAACATTGAGGCGTCCCCCAACGATGTCTCTTGGACATAACCACAATCCAAAATATTCTCATTAGACGGATTATGAGTATCAATGATCAATGGATCAAGTTGTGCCAAACTCGCTCTCTTCTTAAGGCGAGAATCCATCGAACCTATGGGTCTCCTACTCTCTCTAGCGGAACCCATGGCCTATGACGCCATTATGCCACTTTTGTGGCGTCACCATACTACCATCCATGGTAGTGGTGCAGTAACCATCTTCTCTGGGTGGCACCATGTCCTCTTGTGGGGACATCAATCCTTGCAGCCTTGCAGGCATGTTTGCAGCTGGTATATGTGATCTCGTCACTTTTAGGGGATCAAGATGAGACATAGTGGGGACAGACCACGACAATTCCTGTCGTGTTGAACATTGACGTTCTAATCTCCCCCTAAAGACGGGAAGACTGTCTCATCAAAGTGACAATTCGCAAATCCAGCGAAATAGAGATCGCCTGTCAAGGGTTCTACATAGCGAACTTATAGTTGGAGACTCATGTCCAACAAACAAATATATATATGCTTTCGTTGCAATGACTCATGTTGATGCGCTGTGGCGGCGCAATTGGCACATGAACCGCACACTCAAATATGCATAAATACGAGATATTAAACTGGAACCCAGTCACTAGCTGTAACGCAAATAAAAGTTGAGTGGCAGCTATGCTAGCTGCATGCGTTATTGCATAACCCAAGCGGAAATATTGGTGCGCATTACCAATGTCCGGGCTACCATTGTAGTCGTTTAATGGTGGCTTTTCCGCGAGACCAATTGGGTGTGTACATGGGAATATGATACTTGATATCAATACCCAATGATATGCAATAGTCATCGAAAACTGTCGATGTAAACTCTCTAGCATTATCAAGTCAAATTGACTGAATGAGATGATCTGGGTAGTGAGCCCGTAGCCATATGTTATGTGCTAGGAGTGTAGTATAAGCAGCATTACGAGTGGATAATGGCACAACACGTGACCAGCGTGTTTGCGTATCAACCAACACCATAAAACATCTATATGGTCCGCAAGTTGGTTGATCAAATCCATAGAATTCCCTTAGATTCTTTGTGAGAATGGAATTATTTCCTCAATCTCCTTTGCATAGAATGGTCTCAATCCTAAATAACAGGCTTTACAGAACGAAACATGGGCTTTATAATCAACCAATAAAAGTTTTGGTGAAGCCATATTGTCATAATATACTTGAGAAGTAGAGAGAGGAGTTTATGGCGTCAATGTCATGTATTTGCCTCAGGGGGTAGGCGGCACCGGCCATGTATGGCCTGTCTTTGCACAATCACGGCGCCATGAGGCTTATGTGCAGCTCCTCAAACCAATTCTTGGTTCTTACTTTTCTTCATTCTGAAAATGGATGTCCGTGTAAAGTCTTTAATACATGGATCATCATGTCAAAGCCTATATGTGTCAAAATCTCATAAGTCGTCTCTCATGACATAGTTGGATTCAATAACTCAAATAGTGGTTGCATACAACCCACTAGAGCGACACATAAGTTTCTCTAATACTCGTTTATGTCCGTAGTCATTAGAGGTGATGAAAAGGAACTCTGTCCATTCTCATAATGTGTTTCCACATGAAAACCATTGGCTCTATAAAGTTCGAATTAAGGTATGTCCAAGACATTAAGTAAAAGAATTGACACTTTATTAATAGCCAATGATTACATCAAAGTTTCCAAAGTCTAATCCAAAATAAAATCAAAGTAAGACACATTGTAGTCACTCTATCCGTTTGGTAACTCCAATCAAATATGACCAGGAAAGTAGAGAGAGATGTTGGTGGAGCGAGGCTCTCTTAAGTACCAAGAATCTCAATGACTTTCCTAGACATCACATTTTTATTGCGTCTGCCACATAAGAAAGAGTTAATACAATTGTCATTTATTGACTAAGGCAAATTGCCATTACAAAAGTTCTTGGAAAAATAAAAAGGACTAATCTAATCAAAGTCTGTTGCATCCATGTGCACTTCATCTTCAGCTTTGAAGTCCTCTATGGTGAGATTGACATCTCCACCATCTTCTTCTTCTTCTGCAAGGTACACTTCTTGCTCTCTCAGGTCCCTATATGCCCTGTATCTTTCAGCTAGTTCCTCACTTGCCTTGCATTGCTTGAACCAATGCTCAATTGATCCACATCGATGACACTCATCATTGCGGTTGCCTCCCTTTAATTGAGGTGCACGTTGTGGGCGTTCCCTAGGAGGATTTGCGCCTCCACCACGACCCATGGCGCCACCACCACGAGCTATGGCTCCATTACCACGGATAGGGTTGCCACGACCCCCTCTCCCACGTGTGGCATTGCCACCACGTGTATCCGCACCAAACTTGCGGTTTCCTTCCTGGTTAGGGCGGTTATATGGGCCCATACGTCCCTCTTGTCCCCCATTCTTAGGGTACCGCTCCTTGCGCCCTCTTTTGGGTGCATTATAATTCGCCTCATGAACGCTCTTAGTTCCAATGGGCATTGAATTATAATTCCTCACGAGGATGTTATCATGTTTCTCAGCTACAGATATGATATTGATAAGCTGTTGAAACCTCGTGATCCGTCCAGCATTGACTTCAGTACGGTATTGCTTTGATACCACAATGGCTGAAACGGGGAAGGTGGAGAGAGTCTTCTCAATTAGCTCTTGCTCTGTGACAGGTTGTCCACAAAATCTCAACATGGATTGTAAGCGAAGAGCCTCTGAATTATATTCAGCAACAGACTTGAAGTCAGCAAAGCGTAGATTGTTCCATTGAACCTTCAAGTCAGGGAGGAGGGAATCTTGGACATTGCCAAAGCGCTCTTCTAGCGCTACCCATAGCTCTCTTGCATCCTTGATCGACATATACTCCAATCTGAGTGCCTTGTCCATATGGCGTCGCATCAAGATAACTGCTTGAGCATGCTTTGTAGATGTTCGGTTGAACAAAAGATCCGGGTTAGGTGCCTGGATTATGGGTAATATTCCCTTTGAAGTGAGATAGTTCTCAACATCGGTTACCCAACTGTGGTAATCTGAGCCTGTTGAGTCAAGCATGGGAAAGTCGAGTCTAGGTTCATTCGACATCCTGAAAATAAGAAGAGAAGATAAATTAGTTTCGGAGCTAAACTTCCACGAAAACTAAAATAATAAGATTTCTGAGCTATGCTACCAAGAAATCAATTTCCAAGAATCTCTTTTGGATTAGATCAACAATGATGTTTTAATATGGTCACAATTTGATGCTTACAGACGCTCTTAGTCCAAGCATTGTGAACGCTCTTAGTTCACACGAACACTCTTAGTTCGTTTAATTATGAACACTCTTAGTTCGTTAAGCGTGAATCCCCACAATTCCACTTCGTTAAATATCAAACTCATTTGGCAACATATATTCCAATATTTGCATAAAATAAACGGAATTTAAATACAAGAAAGCAACAACCTTAATTATAAAAACTTACGTGATTTTGCTTGAGGACACGCGCGTGTTGGAACAGGCGTGTTTTTTCCCTTTTTTTTTTTTTGGGCTTTCCTCCTTTTTTTTCTTTTTTTTTCTGGCCGGCCGGGTCCCCTCTCTTTCTTTTTTTTCTTTCTTTCCTTTTTTTTTTCGGCCTGGTCCCTTCTCTTTTTCTTTCGGTCTTCCTCCCTTTTTTTTTTTCGCGACTTCTTTCTTCCTCTGGTTCTTCTCCCTGCAGTTCGCCGGTGAGCAGAGGGGGCTAGTGGGCGGGCTATGTGGAGGAAGGCTGATCGGAGGCTTGGGCTGCTGCAGGTCGGAGGCCGGGCTGTTGCTGCTGCTGCAGTTCGGTGGCCTGGGCTGGTATCGCTCGGCGGGTTGCAGGGACGCAAAAGCAGGTGGGCTGGTGCGCGGGGCTTGCAGGTGGGCTGGTGCGAGGGGCTTGCAGGTGAGCTGGTGCGCGGGGCTTGCGCCGGGCTTGTACGCAGCAGCTTGCAGGGGGCTGTGCTGTAGTGAGCCTGCGATGCAGGGATGTACGCAGGTGCAGGGGCTGGAGGCTGCGGCGAGGTCGGCAGGGGATGTGCGGCAGTGGGCTGCAAGCGAGTAGCAGGGGGCTGTGCTGGTTCGATAGGAGGCTGCAGCTAGGGTCTTGTGGGCAAGGTGAGTTTACGGCAGATTTTTGGGAGAGAGAGTTTTTAGGTTTTTTTTTCTTTTGGACTAGGGTTAGAACTCGTGCTGATAACGTGTTGTAGGAGAATAGAATTGTGTTTATTATTGATAATAGGAGCCCTTTATATAGGGAGTTTACAGAGTACACAAAAGGTAACAGAATCGGAATACAATTAGTATACCTAGGGTACTTTCCTATTACAACTCTAAACCCTAGTTTGTAGAGACACACATTATGTCGATATCCTTCAACAAGATGACATTAATACACAAAACTACAATTATGGGCTTTAATAGCTTAACGCCCATTATGTTAGAAAGAACTGTTGATTTTGTAATTCAATTTCGGTTCTACCTTATTAAATGTCATACTACGCACGTGGACCCAAGGCACAATCATGCTCTTGGGGCTTACCAGATTGGGTGTGGTGTGGAAGGTAACGGAAGTACATGAGGCCCATTTTTGATTTTCGGTTGTTGGTGGTTCTGGACTTGGGACTAAAATCCAGGCCCGACAATCTAAATCCTTACATGGGCATGCAAAGAAGAGAGAATAACCCATTAGCCTAAACATGGTCACATGCCCTACCCATAAAACCAATAGCTTTTCCAGCCGACACTTTATGCCTTTACCCAGCAGGGAAAATGAGTCTTTTATGACTACAAAGTCTCAATCATTAAATTTCTTATTTTATTTGTTCTCAATTCTAGCTTGCTACAAGCTATTCCAAAAGTAGTGTGCAGCTCTTCCCAATGAGATACAACAGCTCTTCTCTGTTCTCCTTTATTAATTCAACTTAGAAGTTAACCACAACAGCTCTTCCTAGAAGTCTATTACTCTAATAGTTCACTCAAAATAGTACACAGACACCTCCTCTAAGTCATTTGGTTATTGCCTTGTCTCTAGATTTGGCTTTAACATTGTAGTTCTCTTTTAGGTCTAATAGTTTCATCCTATGAACCTGTATTTTGGCCTCACCTCCTCCAGCCTATAAATTAAGGCTTTTGGTTGCTGCAAAGGCATAACACAACCTCCAACCAAAACAACATACAAGCTCCAAGCAATACAACCCACAAGCAAACCTCAAGCAACAAATCAAGCATTCTCAACCTCCAATCCAAAACCAGTTCAAGCCTTAAATGACCTTAAACCCATAGGCCATCCCCAAAAATCCATTCCTTCTTCACTGCAGTAGACGACACCGTAGCAAACCTCTCACCGCAGCAAATCTCTCATCTTTTGCAACTCATGTGTTTCTAGCTCCCACGCCATGCACATGCCTTCTTGCAAGCCTTTTCATGTACTTTTGTTCATATGTCAAAGCTATATAAAGTTTCTGCCTACATATCACAAGAAGCATGAAACGGTAGCATGCTAACATTAATGCAAACGATCGCTTAAGGGAAGACGCTACAAAGCTTCTTGAAGCTTTGGACCTAGTTCCTGAACTCAGAAGGGGTAAATAGAAGAGATCAACCAATCAAGCAATCCTAGCAGCCTCTATACAAATCCACCCCAACACTTGCAAAAGGTTGTGAACGAGGAAGTTCACTCATATACGTACTCCTATGTCACCCTACTTCTTCCATGCACACAATGACACAATACAAGAATTGGCATAACTTTATAGGTAAAAACTGAGTCTTAAGCAGTTAATCTGTTGAAAATTCTTCCTAGGCCTATATCAAACATTGTGTTCTCTTGAGTTCTCAGTTCTCACACTGCCAAAAAATAATCGTGGCCAGCTATTTTGGTCAAGAACAATCAGGCCTATCTATGCAGCTAGCTATGCTTCAAAACTGTCGTGCATGATTTCATAAAGTTATATAGTCAACCCACTTTACATAGAATTTTGATGCCAAAAGATGGCTTTGGTAGTTCATCGTTCTTAGGTGGGCAATGGTAACTAAGATGTTGAGATCTTGACGAAAAAAAAACTAAAGTGTTGAGATTATTCACAATGTTCTTTTACTTTTCAAGATTGATAAAGTTCCTTGAGTGGCTAATACTATTCTAAGACTCAAGAGATTCTTCTACCTAGAAAATTTCTATTCGTACCTGTTTTGATAAGGCAACAGAGTGATCGATGCTTTTATTTAGTTGGCTGCAACAGGAAACCTGAGCCAAAGTTGGTTTTTGTATTAGGGAACTGTCCTAATATTCCTAAGAATTGACGGATATTGTAAATCAATTAAAGACTAATTGCAGGATAAAAGGGAGCCTTTGTTAGCCACCCATATGCTTCTTTTACTTCTTTATCGATGATATTGGCAAAGAGTAGGCTTGAACCTTTTCCTTTTATAGGAAAAAGCTTTCATGTGTCCTGTTTAAACACATGGCTAAGGTGTCCTAACTCCCTTGAAGAGTTTAGAACTTTAGATTTTTGCACATTGCAGACAATTCTATTTGAAGCATTTTGCCGAAACACATAGTTTTAGCCTCTTTGTGTTTTCCTACTCCCTTTAACACTATATATTTACCTATACGACTCCATATCTCAACTTCTTTCCGGCATTCTAACAAACATTTTCACCCCAGATTGAGTCAAGTTCTTTTAACAGATTATACTAGGGAATTTGCCGGTATACTGGACATCTGGAATGTGCTCTGTAATGTCAATGCCATTTTGAAATGATATCATCTACACTGTAGATGGTTGATCCCCTGAAAGTGGAAAGTTACTATAAGCAAAGTAAACAGCAGCCTACAAATTAACAATTCAACGTTTCAGTCTGTCGACTAAATCTGCTTAAGGGAATATAATCTGCAAGCTTGTTGGCTGCACGGTGTGACATGAGCCAATGAGCCATATCGACAGCCATCTGACTCTGAAGCCTAACTATTGGTTGCTTTCTTCTTTAGCAGCCAAAAAATTTGCTACAGCGGTCTTGTGCATGCATTTCATATACTTATTCTGAGCTTGAGATCTTTCATTATATTCTAACGTCTTTTTTGTGTGTAATAGAAGGAGTTGTGAATAAGAAGCAAGCAGTTGATGATGTAGAGATGCTAAGATTCTAGTATAGGCCGGCCGTTACCTCTGACTCAAGCCACATGATGACATCGATCTCGATACAAAACTTTGAAGCAGATCAAGATGCCTTCCTTTTAAGTAATTAATAAAATTTAGAGTATGCTACATCTTGAAAAGAGGAAGCCATTTAGGTCACTCTATTTTCTGCTACAAATTTGAGACTTGTTATGACTACCAGTCGTGCAATTTGAGACTAGTCTATCAATGATATTTGGGCTTTGGACCTTTTCCTTTTGAAAGAACAAAGACAACCCTTCAGGCTTCATCTGTTCCAGATAAACCGATAAATGCTAAATCTGAAAAATGCATATTTGGGCTTGGACCTTTTTCTGAAGATTTACCATAATGGCCATTTTTTTAACACATTGACAAATTTCACAAAGGATTTTACTTCCCCAAATAAAGTAGACAGATTTTGACGTTAGTCTCCACTTAGTTTCTATGTAAGGATGATCAGATGATGACAGAATTTTGTTATTCAGATTAGTTTTAAGATGCAAATGGTAAAAATATTTCCTATTTAATATGCACTTGATGACTCTAATCTTTTGTTTAATTCAAGAATGACTATACACTTGATGACTTGAGAGAATTGGCTGTGATATTCAACGACTGGTATTTTTTTTTTTTTTGCTTCAACGACTGGTATTTATCTAGTTTGAAAAGGAAGAAAAAAATGTCTACCTCTTTCTCCCCTTTTCCAATATCTGTCTCTTGTTGTAGCTGGCTAGCTGCTTCCTTTTTCCGTAATTTGATCATTTTCTGTGTGTTTTCTTTTTGCCAATTGTAAGTTTCTACTCATGCATAACTTTTAGAGCTGGGCTTTTGTTAATTTCGTCCCAACTGTTTGGTTTGTTTCTCAGTCCCTTACAGAGTTACAGACTTGCTATTTTATTGAATTACAGGTTACTGATACATACTTGAAGAACTGAAGCTTGTCAGTAACTTGGTAATTTGTTTTGTTTTTCGTACTTTTGCCATGGTAACTAATTGAGATGTAAACGTACACCAGGACAGATTTAATGGGTTGATCTTTGTGAAATTGGATAATGCATTCATGGTTTGGATTTGGGTTGGTTTCAGTTGCTGAACTATGAGTGGCGGACTTCACAACAACCCAAAGGGGCTCCCGGTTAATGACCCAGAAAGTACTAGAATTGAAGGTGAGAGCCCCCCATTATGATAATTATTAGTGGATGAAGTTCAAGTTTTCTGTTTTCTTATGTTGAAAGTTTGAGGATATTAGTTAAAGTTGGCTTCTTTGTCCTTTAAAGGTTAGACATTTAAAACCAAATGCAATGATTGGTCAAATTTAGTACAGAATTGCATTTGACCAAAAAAGTTTTAATGAAAATTTGCATTTAGTATAGATTTGCATTTGACCTGAAAAAGTATAGATTTGCATGTGGTGTTAATCTTGATCTTCATGTGATTAGTGAACTTTTTTTTTTTTTTTTTTTTGATTAGTGAACCTATTTTCTCTGATATCAAAAGAAGTACAGAAGTTTCATACTGATTGAACTAATGGATGCAGCAACATTAAGATCATTTTGAGCATAGAGGTTCTTGTTCTCTAAGAGTTGAATAAAGTAAAGTAATGGATTCAGAAATTTGGTTTCCTTTTTCTTAATTTTACTTTATGGTGCATCTGAGATAGGAAAACAACATAATTAATTGTGATCTCGTAGAAATTTTTATTACAACTTTTTTGTCATAAAATGTAAGGTTTGGTATGTAAGTTTGCAAGGTACTACCTCCATATTTTAGGCATTACCATGTCTAGGATTGAATTTGAATAGCAAGGGTGTGATATATTTTGGTGAACTTCAACTCCTGGGCAGGGGGAGCTATATTGCAGTCTTTCAGCTTGAAGATCTTCTGCTATAATGAACTGAAAAAGGCCACCAGGAACTTCCGTTTTAAAAATATTGTGGGTTTTGGTGATTCTAATACAGTCTACAAGGGATGTATTGATGAGCATTCACTCAAGGCCACCAAGCCTGGTACCGGCATAGACATCACCATAAAGATGCCTAGCAGAAAAGAGAGGTTCCGGCTGCAGGATCACCAGGACTTGTTGGTGGTATCACTTCTTTCTTTCGTGCTCAAAATGCAGTTCTCCATATGTTGTTGACCAGCTATTTGTATTGAACCTAGTATGTGTTAGTTTTAGTGAAGTATAGAACAAATATGACTAATTTTCATTTGTTCAAAGTGCTCTTCAAGAAATAGGTGATCATATGAAGTTGGAAAGGCCTAAAGATAGTCATCAAAAGTTCAAAACAATCATAATGATTCTAATTTCCCCTTGATAGTTGCTAACTTTGATGTTGTGTGTGTCATTAATTTTAGACAATAATTAGTTGACTTTGTTTAGCCTCTTGATGTATATAGACAGAATTTAACCGCCTTGGACAGCTTATTCATCCAAATCTTGTAAAAATGATTGGCTACTGTCTAGAGGATAACAATGGGCTCCTGGTGTATGAATTTATGCCTCGAGGCAGCTTGGGAGTACATCTACATTCAAGTGAGTTATAAACTTCCTTCACTCTTTACTTTGCCATAATAAGGAGCTTTTATTTTCTGTATATTAACTTTAGGGGCTTCATTGTTGTTGGAATAGGGGATCCTCAATCACAACCGCTTTCATGGAACCTTCGCATGAAGATTGCGCTTAGTGCTGCTAAGGGTCTAGCATTTCTTCACGGTGACAAGGCAAAAATGATATACGGGGACTTCAAACCTTCTAATATTCTTCTTGATTCAGTATGTGAAACGTTTAGCTTTCATACTTTACAGCTCCTAGTAGATAGTTTTAGATTTGCTGACATAAAATATTTGCATTGCAAAATAACAGAACTATGAAGCCAAAATCTATGGTTATGGCTTGGTAGAGGATGATGAGCTTGAAGGTTATAGAAGGCTTAGAGGCCATGACACTGAATGCTCTCTGGATTCATCGTACGCAGCTCCCGAGTATCTTACGGACACACACAGAGGAGAATATGAGTACAGATTTGAAAGCAGCGATGATGATGAAATGGGTATTTTTTCTCACCACAAGCTCACTTTTACTCTCTGTGTATGAGGCATAACTACACACAAGAACTCAAGGATTTGTACATGTAACTGCTACTGACATCTAACTCATAACTGCAGCACTCTGGACTTATACATTCCCGCCGGTTTAGTATATATATACTTGTATATTCCTATGTAACTTTTCTGTATCAGCTCCATTTCTATTTGCCATCAAATTCCGGCCATTCTTAATCAAAGATCTCTGCCTCCATTTACATTTATCTTTACTATTGCGGTTTCCATGACATGATCAAACATATATTCATGCCTGCTCTCATCTAACCCTTGGTTCATTCTTTTCCTTTGAAGATGACTTTGTTCGCTTGAGTCCCAAAAGTGATGTCTACAGTTTTGGGATTGTTCTGCTCGAAATGATATCCGGCAGACAACCTCTTGACAATACGAAGCCAATGAAAGAGCGCAAGTTAGTGCAATGGGCGAAGCCTTACCTTACCAGAAGAAGAAAAATTCTCAAAATTATTGATGATCGTATTGAAGGCCAGTACTCCAAAGGTGGAGCTATTAGAGCAGCTAAGCTTGTAGCTCAATGCTTATCACTAGATCCCAAGGGAAGGCCGAACATGAATGATGTGGTAAAAGCATTGGAGCAGCTTCAGGAATCCAGTGGCATGGCTGGCTTTGGAATTTGTGAAGATGAACCTTCCTGCAGAAATCAAAGTAGGAAGTATCAATCAGAAAGGCAATGCAATAACTGCTTCTTATTCCAGGCAATCTGTTTCCGGCAGCCATGCATAAGATATTGATGCATGCTTGATGGAGGGGGCAACAATTTCTTCATCAATGTTCCTCTCTAATACATCTCTTACACATGAAATTTTTAAACACTTTTTAATGTTTTGTTCTAAATTTTAAGATATAGGCAAGGTCTTCAATGATGAAATAGCCTCAAAGAGCCTGATGAACGAGCAATTGGAGCGTAGAAAACATGCTGGCAAGTGATCTGCCACTGTAAAGACTTCCATTTCTTTTTAGGATGGGGACATAATACTTGATGAATTGTTTCAAAATTTATAAGAGGCAGAGAATAAGTACAACAAACAGAGACCTTCATACCTTTCATTTTGTGATCATAAAGAAAATTAATGACCTCCATGTCAAGTTTTACCATTTTGACTAGATAGTTGCTAGTTGCTACCATTAATTACCAGAGAACAGCAAGCTACAACTTGATCATTATACTATTCACTATGAGGACTAATCTGATCATTAGGGTATATATAGTCTGTAGTCTATGGGGTGACTCGTACCTATATGTTGTCTTGGAAGCCAAGCTAGGAACTTTCTTTAGCAACCTGAGATTTGCTGTGGCGGTCTTAAGCATGCATCTCAAATATTCTGAGCTTTAGATGTATCTTCCATATATTCTAACATTTCGTCTTAATCTGCATGTGGGAAATAAGAAAATCGAAAGAATGGCACACAAGTTTTTAATCTCCATAGGACCATAGACTTTCGATGACCCTGTCAATAACCAATATAGAAATAACACCAATTTTTAATTTGCTTCTGCCCTCTGTAATGTTGTGAAGCACGGTTTGTGAACTTGTCCATGTCTGTAGACTGCTCTAGAGAGTTGACTAAACGCGCTTCTCCTGTAAATAAATAGCTCTGAGCTCTTTTTTTTTTTTTTTTGGATATATAGCTCTGAGCTCTTTTAATCTGTCTATCTAGCTTTCTGGAATATCTGGCTTCCCTAGTTCGTTAAATGGTAAAGCAGGTAAACTTCTTAATCAAACTGTAATAGTTTCTTATTGATAGGAGCTAACCATTTTTCTACTAGCTAGCTAAAATTAGTACGTAGCTAGCTAGCATTCCTCTTCAATCTTGAGAAATGCTCTTCTGATTGCATGCATTGGTTTCAGTGATTGATGTTCTCGGCAAATTAAGGACAATACCAGTGGCAAAGATGAGGGCCAACGCCGTTGCAAGAGCCACAAAACCTGCTCGTCCTCGCCGGAGAGCAGACCTCTGTTACAATTATCCCAGCTCTCAGCATTCTCATTATCAAACACCGGTTCTTGTAGAAAACCCTTCATTTTCAAAGGACAATGAAGATGATGATCCATTGCCAGGTATAGACTGCCTCCAAATTCCAGGTGAAGCTCTTCCGGGATGCGAACTCCAAGCATGTGGATACCTAACTAAGGGAGCAACAAGTTGCAACTTTCAGTGGGTGCGCCATCATCCGGATGGATCATTTCATTACATTAATGGAGAAACAAAACCAAAATATCTCATTACTGCTGACGATGTTGATGCATACCTTGCTATTGAAGTTGAGCCTCTAGATGATCAAAGAAACAGAAAGGGAGAGCTTGAAAAAGTCTTTGCCAATAAGCACCACAAGATCAGTTTTGGCCCTAAAATGCAATACAAGATACACAAAATACTTTTCGAGGGTGAGAAATCACTTCGAGTGTTTCATTTCACTCGATGTCTTAATAAATGGCAATCTGCTATGTTGGTTATTAAGAGGAGATCTTACCGGGTTGAAGACCTTGTCTTTGGTGGAGTTAGTGTTATACTCCCTGACCAAAAGTTTTCGCTGCACACAGTTGTTTCGATTCCTTCTGGAAGTCCTTTAGAATTCATGATAAGTGACTTTGATAGCAGCTGCGGTGAAGTTGGTGATCATCTATTCAAATTAATGGACACATCAATTTATTGGTCTAGAGATGTAGTTGTGCTCATACTGAGATCATTTATCCAAAGAGTTGTTCAAAAAAGCTCAAGCGAAGGAAAAGGAAAGCTGGAGGAGAAGGAGAAAACAAAAGATTTTTCTTTCTTTCCTGAAAATCCTTCTTGAAGATCGTTTTTCATTTTCAGTGGATAATGATCGAACACCAGCTATAAACCAGGTCGCTTCTAAATGTGCCCCAGAACACTTCAAAGTTAGTGAACAATTTGATTTAATATAAATTGTCAACTCAGCCAACGATCTAATGTGTCATCAAAGGGCATTAATCTGGAAAATTAAAACATGATGAGCCCAGATTATTGTTGAGAGGAGGTCAAATAAATCAAAATTAGAGGGTCTTATTTGTTTACCTTGCAAGACAAGTATCTCCTCTGTCATTTCATCTGTCCTGCTATTGTGCACATGTATAGGTGCGCCTACCCTCCTTTTATGTACAGTTTATTATATGCCAACCCCTTTTTGTACACAGTCTCAGATTTAGACTATAAAATGTATTGTGTGCTTAGGAGAAGTTGTGAACAAGAAGAAGATGTTGTACTGTAATAAGTAAAGGGCATGCAATACCTCTGACTCAAGTAATTCCTGTCAAGAGGATATTTTAGTAACATTGTTGGCCACATTTGGCCGCACAAATCACTAAAGAGTACATGAAATGGACAAAGAAAATGAGGAAATATATGAAAGTGAAGTGGACAATATTCTTCAACAGCTAGCTCATGTTTAGTTTCTGTAGTTTGGACAAAATTTTCATTTTGGTCTCACAATTTAAAGTTCAGAACAGTATATATAGTCTAATCTTCTATAGCTCATCAATATATATTTTTGTCGGAATTATACTTTGGTATCATCTTTGTCCTTAATAAGGACAATGAAAACAAAATAATTAGTGGCCACAGAATAATTTAGGCGCCTTGATTTCCTAGGCTCTCTGCGTCTCTATTTCTTGCTCTTTTGTCACTTGTATTTTCTTAATGAACAATCGAATTTTTTTTTAGTTCATATCATCTCATCTTTTAGTTAAAGTTCCTTAATTGATGCATTCGTAGTCGTAATTGATTTACTGCTGAATTACTGACCTGGGCATACTTGAAGGACTGGACTGGAGCTGCAATAGTATTCTAGTAGTCATCAGAAGCGGTAATTGGTTATTCTCTTTGGCTTCACATTTGTATGACTAATTGAAATGGGTGAATTCAATCTTTATTTCTTATTCCATATCCATAGTTTTGAAGTAGACAGTCTTGAGCTTTATAGCCTTCATTACAGTACTGCATTGGCCACTAGCTAGATCAGGTACTAATCACTTGACCTCATCCTGAGTTTCGATGGGTTAGTTTCAGTTGTTAACACGAACATGAGTGGTGTGATTCACACAAGCGTGAAGTGTGTCACTTTCGCTGTAGACACAGACAATAAGAATGTACAGAAGAACATGAGCTTGGCCTCAAACCCATACTGTGATGGTAGCATTCCTTGCTTGCCAATGTCGAGCTCTGCTGCCAAGGTGCACAAGTCAAAGTCATATAGTAGTTATCGTTTTATGCGCATTGTAGCTGTGAATTGCAGTAACCAAGTGATCAGAGACACATCTCCTGAAAGAATATATCTCCTATGCATACTAGGAAAAATATGAGATGTTAAAGAAGAATACAGAATGCACTGCATCTGCTTCGGAATGGGTTGGAGGAATGTTCCCTGGCATACTGGATGATGTAATCAGACGTCTCACAGAGGTCCAATCAGAAAGGCCGGGGAAGCAGGTCCATCTCTCGCAGTCTGAGATCCAGCAGCCTTGTGTAGCTTCCAAAGACATCTTCCTTCAACAGCCCAATTTGCTGGAGCTTAAAGGCCCTGTCAGTATTTGTGGTATGCTGCCATAACACACATAGTAGTGTTCTCCTGGTCAACAATCTGAATTGACTTCTTCATACTAAGAATTTCTAGGAGTGAATTTACTTGAGAAGATTTTCTTAACATTCTCAATTCCAATTTCAGGCAACATCAATGGGCAATACTCTGACCTGTTGAGGCTCTTTGAACATGGTGGTTTTCCTCCTAGTGCAAATTATCTATTCCTAGGTGGTTATGTGGATTATGGGAAGCAAAGTATAGAAACAATGTGCCTCTTGCTTGCTTATAAAATCAAACATCCGGAGAACTTCTTTCTCCTTAGAGGGAATCATGAATGCGCTTCTATCAACCTAAAACATGGATTTTATGATGAATGCAAGCGGAGATTCAATGTGAGAATATGGAAATGCTTCAATGACGACTCTTTTAACTGTCTTCCTGCGGGAGCTCTTGTAGATGACAGAATATTATGTGTGCATGGTGGTCTTCCGCCCGATTTGGAGAACTTGGATCAGATCAGAAACTTGCCTCGTCCTAGTAATGTCCCTGATACCGGCTTGCTTTGTGATTTGCTCTGGTCAAGTCCTTGTAGTGATGTTAAGGGATGGGGAACGAACAAACAGTCAGAACACATTGAACTCCCATTCTCTTACTTAACCTTTGGGTCTGATAAGGTGACAGAATTCTTAATGGAGCATGATTTGGACCTTCTTTGTTGTGCACAACAGGTTACACACTTTCCTTTTAACCCTTTCAATCTGCTAGAACTACTCATTTTGTACACTGAAACAAAGTTTTTTGGATCCTTTAGGTTGTGGAGTGTGATCGCGGTTATGAATTCTTCGCCAACAGCCAACTTGGTACAATTTCATCAGCCCCCAACTTCCGCAGTGAACATAACAATGCTGGAGCTATGATGCATGTAGATGAGACCTTAATGTGCTCCTTCCAGATTCTCAAGGCAAAAGTCAAGAGATCTGTGTTCAATTTTTCACCAGTAACAAGAGCATTTCAGAGAAATCCTTAAATGAATGAATTCAAAACTTTGTAAATTTTATTGTTTGGATGTTGGTAAAGAATTTCGAAAATGAGACTAGCCATCTACTGTTTGAATAGAACTTGAATTTTTTTACAACATTTCATAGTAATTGAGGATCAAGATAGCAAAGAATGAACAACAACGACGGTACATGGGTAAATGAGGTTCTACTAAAATACCAAATTTGATATACCTCCCCAATTTTTTTTTTTTTTGGTAGCATTCGGGATCTAAATTTTTAAAATTCAAAAAAACTTAGTTTCATGTAGGCTGTAGCATAGCCTTATTTTGACGTAGCCTAATTATTTCTCACAACAATGCCATCTCTCTTGTGACATGAGCCTAACCATCTCTCCCGACCACGTGACATTGTGACCCGAACCCAACCACATCACCTCAGCCATCATAAACAAACCAATGGTGCACTGTGGCCCTCTTCTCTCTTAACCTAATCGGATAAACCTTAAAACCACCAAACGACGCCGTTTCACCAACTCATCCAACATATTTATAGGCGCCTCCGTCACATAGGAGTTGCAGCCGTCGCCCTCTTCAATGCTTTGACGCTTTCCTCCCTCCAAAAAAAAAAAAAATTCCCCTTTCCTCTTTTGAATTCCCCCTCTTTTTTTTATTTTTTAATATCCCAAGAAAAATAAAAAAATGTAAAACAATAAAAAAAAAAATAGAGTAATAGACCCACCAAACACCAAAAAAGCCGAAGCCCAAAAAGCGAGCCTCCACAAAACAGCTGAGGTAGTAGAACCAAAAAAAAACAAGAAAAGAAAGAAAACCCCAGTTTCAATTTCTTCCTCTTTTCTCCTCCCTCTTCTGGTTTTCTAGGGTTTCTTCATTCAATCGGAGCCGTCCGGCGAGGGATCTGAGAATCGAATCGAATGGCCACGCAGGGGCAGGGAGCGATGGACCCTGCCGTGCTCGATGACATAATCCGACGGCTCACCGAGGTCCGATTGGCCAGGCCGGGGAAGCAGGTCCAGCTCTCCGAGTCCGAGATCAAACAGCTCTGTGTTGCTTCCAGGGAAATCTTCCTCCAGCAGCCCAATTTGCTCGAGCTTGAAGCCCCAATCAAAATTTGCGGTACGTCGGAGTTATTACAGACTCGGATACATTGATGGAGTTGTGAAAGTATTGGAATTTTTTCCTTGGTTTTTGATTGGTGAAGAATTGGGTTGATTTTTTAGTCTTCTATGGCTTTGATGGTGATTTTGTGTGTGTTTTTTGGTTGGGTTCTCATGGAATTGTTGATGGAGCTCTTTGTGGTTAATATTATAGTTAAATGGGGACTGTTCATGTATGTGTTTTTTGTTTTGAAGTTTTGAGTTTGTATCAAGAACATAAAATTTTGGTGTTTTGAGTGGCTTAGAGAAGCGATGATTTGTGCCAAGCTGCATTACTAAATGATTTGGTTGTTTAATTTGTTCTTTGGTTATAGAAATTTTTTGGTAAAGATTTCTCCTTTAGCCCTTTTTTGTTCGTCACGGATGCTGTGTTAGTTGTGTGGTAATTTATGTAGCTTTGAATGATTGTGGATAGTTGATGGTGCTGGCTGCTACTTTGAGGTGATTTACGCAATCATTTATCATTGTTGTGTTGGAATTGCTAATTTGCTCACATTTCGTGCAAGCAAAAGGATGTTCGTGTCATACTCTCTGTATCTGTTTAATTGCTACACGAGTGCACACAGAAGTAACCAGCTTAAAATTTTAAAATGTCGGCCACCATGTTTGTTCCCTATTTATGACTGTTTTCTTCTTCATTAAAATCCCTGATGTGTTATATGTTGCGTTGCTTGAAAATAATGGTGGTTTTTACTTTCTACTGCTACCAGAGGGAAATCAAGATTAACTTTTTTTTTAATCAAACACCATTGAGAATGAAATAGTGCAACTTGGAAGGTGAATATGGGAAAGTACATATGTTTTTCTCGTTTTATTTTGTGGGGAGAAGGTGGAGGGCGGATGATTAGGGGCATGCAGTTTAAACCATAAGGTCTTGTCATTTGGGTTCCTTAGTTTTGAGGGAGCAAATCATCTGAGGCTTTGAGAATCATTGATATTTGGAAAAAGGATTACCAGATGCTGATACACACAAAAGCCTCTGCAGCTATTATGGAAGTTATTATTGCGACTGTTCTGTTAAATTCATTGTTGTAGTCATCTTATGTTTCTGGATTGTGTGTTTCTGACAGGAATTTTCTTCTTTATTTCAGGTGACATTCATGGGCAATATAGCGACCTATTAAGGCTCTTTGAATATGGGGGCTTTCCTCCAAGTGCAAATTATCTGTTTTTAGGTGACTATGTGGATCGTGGCAAGCAGAGTTTAGAAACAATATGCCTCTTGCTCGCGTATAAAATCAAATTTCCAGAGAACTTTTTTCTTCTTAGAGGGAATCACGAATGTGCTTCTATTAATCGTATATATGGTTTTTATGATGAGTGCAAGCGCCGGTTTAATGTCAGACTTTGGAAATCCTTTACCGACAGCTTTAACTGCCTTCCTGTGGCAGCTCTTATAGATGACAAAATATTATGTATGCATGGTGGTCTTTCCCCTGATTTGACAAATTTGGATCAGATCAGGAATTTACCTCGTCCAACTGCTATTCCTGATACTGGCTTGCTTTGCGATTTGCTCTGGTCAGATCCTGGCAGAGATGTTAAAGGATGGGGAATGAATGATAGAGGAGTCTCCTATACGTTTGGCCCTGATAAGGTTGCAGAATTTCTAATGAAGCATGATTTGGACCTTGTTTGTCGTGCTCATCAGGTTATTGACTTTCCTTTTCTTTATTTGCAGCTTTTCAATGTGTTAACTCATGCTACCCGTGTTAGACACTGAACAAATTTTTTGGTTTAGGTTGTGGAGGATGGTTATGAATTCTTTGCCGACAGACAACTTGTTACAATTTTTTCAGCCCCCAACTACTGTGGTGAATTTGACAATGCTGGTGCCATGATGAGTGTGGATGAGAACCTAATGTGCTCTTTCCAGATTCTTAAGCCAGCAGAGAAAAAAACAAAGTTCATGGTGTCAACAAAAATGTGATGATTGCAATATCACTGCTCCGGTCTTGATCCAGGTTAGCTTATTGTTGTTGCAGTTTGTTCCTTTTGGCATTTATGATTTTTATGTTTTTCTCATGTTCATGCTCATGGGTTTACTAGTTGTGTGTGTATAACTGTTTCGTGTCTGTGTCATGATGTCTGCTATTGTGTAGCACTTTTCAGGTTGTACATTTGGAAAGATGCATGTATGCATAACTGCATATATCAATATTATTACGAAAAGTACTTTTCATCTATGATTCTTCCTATCCTTTAAGGAAAGTTGTGCAGTTTTTGGAGGACTCTATAAAAATATAAAATTCAATTGATTTCCTATACAGTCTTGTTATTGTGTATTTTCCTTTAATTTCTTATCGTGGTTGTATTAACATCATTTTAGATAACTTTACCATTTTTAACATACCTGTGAATTTTGATATATGTAATTATAGAAATGAACTTGTTTGAAATTTACTCTAAAAATTACATGTACTCGGTTCAAATGTCACAATAGTGAGAGCTCATTCTAATCCTTTTCAGCCAATTTATATGAGACATTGTTACTTGAAGTGTTTGTGTGGACTGGATACTACGTTTGCCTTTTGAAGAAAGCAAAATCACTGTCCTTTACTCCTTTCAATGGTTTAAAGATGCGTCGAGGCTGTGAAAAAAAAAAAAAAAATATATATATATATATATATATATATATATATATTACTCACACACACAGATGTCTCTGCTGGTATCTGGAACTATTTAGTTTGGCATTTTCTGTTTTTGTAGAACTCATCTTAATATGTCATCAGAGCCAGTCAGTTCATGCTTGTTATTTTTGGCTTGAAGCCATTGCCTCCGTCTTACTTTTGAATAAAAGGAGCTAATGATTTAATCTTCTGATCTTGCTAGCTACCTTTCTTTTCACTCATAAATTTGGTAAAAAATTTCCTTAACCAGTTGGCAAGGTTCCTATGAGGAGTGATTGATGAGTGTGAGGATACTTGGTTGAGACATAAAAGATACTACTTATGAGTAATTCATTACACTCAAGATGCAGTTGGCAAGTATACTTGGTGTCTAACTTATTGACGCCGTTCATTGGCTCCATAGTACTGTCAAAGGATCAGTGTCATCTCATAAATGTAAAGCCAACTCCGTGTATTTCTGCCCTTCATATAGATGGTCAATTGGCCCAATCTCATACCAAATGCTTTAGCACTGTTTCTGAAGAGCCTGCTCATAGAAAGATCATTGTATGTCTGCTGTATGCATCCAATTTGTGTCAAATGTGTGCCCACTTTAGTTGGTAGACCACTAGGTCAATTGACACCATGTCGCATGGTCTTATTGTGCTACATATAAGTTTTGCAGGCAATTTATATATTTATCTTTTGCAGGCTATTTTCTTTTCCCATTTTTTTCTTGGGCAAATTGGCAGAAAATCAAGGTTGCCAACTTCAGAACTTTCCTGATCCCAATGATGGGGAGGGGCCATAGAAATTGGAAGTTGGAGCAAATAGTCTGGAGCGGTGAGGGGCAGAAGATTTTTAATATTTCCTCGTTCACTTTTCTCTGTAATGCTTATTCTGCAACATTTGTGTACATATATTTGGTCTGGCAACTCATTGTTGTGCTTTCCATTGAGGCCAACATAAACGGCATCATTTCACTCCTTCAAGGATTCTTCGGTTTTCTCAGACTATTAGTTTTAACTTATTGATTGAATTTAACTCTTTGTATTCGTGCCTTAGGCTTATTTTGATTATAAAAGATGGTCGACTGTTGTCAATTTTGCATCATTATTGGGGGTCAAAGCATTATGGTTATCCATTGATGTTTATAACCTCAGAGCATTTGAGAAAGAAATTGGTCTGTTTATTACCCGACCTCATTGGTGACATATATCCTCTTAAAGAGAGGAACTGGATTTGTCAAAACCCATCAGTATTGCGTTAGATGAAAATTTTATGCTAAAACCAAGTCCTAACCTTGCTTATGAAATCCAGTTTTGAATCCAGTGTTAAACAACTGCTTCTTATTCTTCTTCTCTTGGAAATTTGATTTCAGTTTGTGTTATCAATTACCACTGTTTCTTAAAAAAAAAAAAATCAATTACCATTGTTTTTTTTCTTTTCTTTGTCTTCTTGCACTTTGTTCTCTCATTAAACAAAATTTGGCAGCGTCAACATGGACAATGGATTGAAAACATTTGCAAACCAAAAATGATATTTACTCATAATTTTTAATTTTCATGCTCTTCCGTTCATGGGATGTTGCGACTCATCCTGGAACTTTATTGCAACCGATAATTTGGTAACTAAAACATTTCCATAGTTACTCAATCAAATACTTCATCTGACATCTCAATTTCTTATCAAATACACCACTAAATAATTCGACCATATTTGATTACTAATGAGAAAAATGATTACATATCAATGCAATACTTGCTCAGTAATATAATTACATAATAAATATTTTTTTTATGTTACCCTTTCGTATAAATACATGTCACAAATTCATTTTACAACGCATTTTAAATTTTTCGCCCTCTCTTTTTTAGTAGGGTTTGGTTTTTCTAATCCAAAAACCCAAAATTCAAATACAAACTTACAAACCAAACCCTCTTTTCATTTCCCAATTCAATTCTCTTCTTCTTTCACTCCCAAAATTCCCCACAACCATAACCGCTTCATTTCCCGGCAAATCGGAGTCCGGATACCTTCCCGTTGAAGAAAAGGAGAAACCGAATCGGAAAACCTGGTTAGAAAACAGCGATAATGAACATAGTGGATCCGTCAGTGACTTTACTGGCCGCAAGCGGCGGCGACACCGTGAAGCTCTTCGACGTTTCCGTCAAGTCCGGCGATCCATGCGTCTCCAGCTACATTCCTTCTCCCGGTTGCCACGTCAACTCCGTCAAGTGGAACCACACCAGTTAGTCACTCTCACTCTCACTTTTGTTCTTCATTGGCTGATTTGATTTTGATGAATTCGAAGACGGTTATAGATTTCGTTGCGTTTGGTTTCGAACTTTGCAACTGTTTTTATTAATCAATAGTTTTTTAGGTGAATTTTGTGTTCAATGTGGGTTGTGATTTTTGCAGATTTGGTTGTGGTGAGTGCCGGAGATGATAAGAAGATATCGTTGTGGCATAAGAATGGGCAGAGCTTGGGGACTATTCCGGTGGCCGGGACGGACAGTGGTGACAACATTGAGGTAATTTTGTTGTGTAACTGAGAAGATATGGTGTGATATTGGATGTGAAGTGAAATGCTTGGGAGAATGAGTTAACTGAGTGGAGATGTTTATACAGGAGTCTATATCGGCGCTTAGCTTCAGTAACAAGGTTTCGAGATATATATGTTCTGGTGGGAGCGGTCAGGTTGTGAGGATATGGGATTTGCAGAGAAAGAGATGTATTAAATGGTTGAGGGGCCACTCGAGTACTATTACTGGCGCAGCGTACAATTGCAAAGATGAGCACTTGGCTTCCATCAGCCTTAGTGGGGATCTCATAATCCACAACCTGGCATCTAGTACAAGAACAACCGAATTCAAGGACCCTAATGGACAGGTTGTTTTCTCGCTGTCTCTCGCGGCTTTTTCTTGTCCCTGTGGTGTTTGTGGTTTTGAGGCTTTGGCTTGCAAGCTAATTGTTTGTTTGCTGGCTTTTAAGACCAGGTACTAAGAGTGCTTGATTATTCCCGGATTAGCCGACACCTTTTGGTGACTGCAGGTGATGATGGCTCTGTGCATTTGTGGGACACAACTGGTCGTAGCCCAAAGGTTTGCATTAGGTTAATGAATCTCTCTGAATGTTAATGAACTCTGTGCTGGGTTGTCCTGATCTTTTTGTTTGTAAACTCCCATTGCATTAATGGAAACTAAAATCTGTTCCCAATACACATTTGTGAAACAGGCTTATTTGAAGTAAAGAGAAATCCCATGTCTTACAAGTTTTCAATTTCTTTTTCTTCTTCTTCTTCCAAGGGGGGCATTTATTGTCCTTTGAAAAGAGTAGTTGTAAATTATTATCCTTTGATTAACTTTTCTGTTTATCATTTCTGCATTATTAAATCTAGAGATAGTCATAGTTGAAAGATGAAAAGTACTTATTCTCAATTCTCTTGTTTTGTCTTTGGAAATATAACTGGTTTTTCTTCTCCTTTTCTTTTTTCAAACTTGCAGATTTCTTGGTTGAAGCAGCATTCTGCACCTACTGCTGGTATCAGTTTCTCACCGTCAAATGACAAGGTGGCATAAGTAAATATTAACTTTAATATTTTGATTCATTATGGTTATAAGACTAGAAGGCTATTTTACCACTCTGAAGTTGTGGAGTTTTATAATCAGAATATTTGGAAATATATTGCTTGTGCATTCTGATATTCAAAATGCCTTTTCTCTTAACAGATGTTTGCTAGTGTCGGGCTCGATAAAAAGTTGTATACTTACGACTCAGGGTCTAGGAGACATTCATCTTGCATCTCCTATGAGGCACCTTTTTCTGCATTGGCATTTAGAGATGATGGCTGGGTACTAGCAGCTGGAACAAGTAGTGGTCGTGTTGTATTTTATGATGTCCGTGGTAAACCAGAGCCTTTTACTGTTCTTCGTGCTTATAATAGTTCAGAGGTAAATCTCCCTCCCTCTCTCTCTCATATGTATATATTTGTATTTTTTTGTTCACACAAAGATTTGAATTTATATGTCAACCAAAATGTGTCTTCACTATGTTTTACTAGTCAGTTACACTATTCATCACATTATTACAAGTCTTTGCTGGCAAAGATCAAAACCAGGATTCTTGTTTTGAGGCAGAAAATAGTGCATTTAACTTTCAACAGACAGTCTGCATAAATAACATTTTTTTCCCCCTCTTTTTCAGCCAAAGATTTGAATTTATATATCAACCAAAATGTTTCTTGACTTTGTTGTACTAATCAGTTACACTATTAACCAGGCTGTTACAAGTTTATGCTGGCAAAGGTCGAAACCTGTTGTTGTAAATGAAAGCAGCTGTTCTGTTGAGACTGCGCTTTTAGGAGATGCTGTTGAAGATTCAATCCTTATGCCTGATCCACTTCCTTCTGTGACTTCATCAAACCTTTCTCTATCTATGGCAGTATCTAGTTCTCGGAATCCAGGCCGTTCTGGTTTATCTGCTGATACATTTTCAGTTACAGCAACTGGCAGTGGATTAGCGTCAACCACACTTAATGTTTCTACTGCAGAGGATACACCACATCGTGGGCATTTGTGGCCAGGTGGAACATTGTCAAGATTGCATGCTCCTCGATCTACTTTTAACTTCAAGGATGATATGGAGGTATTTTCCCCTCTTGTGGATGTTCATCCTATCACACCTACACTTGACAAGCTGTGGGATGATCATGACAGATCAAAGAAGGATAGTGTAGATAAGAAGCCTTCATCACTATTATTTCCCTCGTCCAGTAGGAGGTTCCCATTGGCAGAGGATGTGTCAAGTGATCATCCAATATTTGATTGGAAGCCTAGCTCAGCTTCTAAACAGGTGTCACATCCATATAACTCTAGTATTTCTAGATGAATGCCTAATGTGAAATATTTATCTTTTGAATTTCATTAATCCAGTGCACATAAATTGTTTGCATGATGGTTTTACATTATTCCTTGGTGCAGGATGACAGCAAATCTTCATTTGCTCGATTAGAATCAACTCCTGCTCCATATTCCAAGAGTGAAGACTCATCCATCACCCCTCCAGAAGCTTGGGGCGGCGAAAGATTATCTGATAAGTATACCAACCTGCTTCAGCCAAACATTATGCCATCTCGCTTTGGGATGTCAGCTCAGACATCAGGATCACTTATATCTGGATTACCAGATACATCCTTATCAACAAGTCAGACAAGTATTAGCTCTACAAGCTTAAACTATGCGAATATGCGCATTAAAGATGTCTCTTTCAATCACGAGAATTCCTTGGGATTTCCAGAACACGTTAACTCTAGTGCCATGCCTATGTCCCCTGGTAGCAAAGGGATCATGGGACAGTCTAGCCTTGATTCACCAACATCGTCTTTGACCCTCCATCGGAGATTCTCTACTTATGCAGAGAGGATAGGCACTACATCTTCCTTCAGTGACCGAACATCACTCGCAGTGGGTTCACCAAAAACAAAGAAAACAGGAGCTGAAATGAGAGAATTGTTAACTAGCTTGGTGTCAAAGTCAGATACATCAACTGCCACAGAATCAGGGATTCTTCCAGCAATGAACGTAAGATGTCTTTGATTTATTAGATAAGTTATTGCCTAATTTTGCATATGAATTGGCATTCAAAAGAACAATAGAAAAAAAAGTGATGGAACTCATGGGAATAAGCCATTAAAGAAGTTTATTATGTTGGCTTTGTTCTGCCATACTAGATTATTATAGTACACTGAATGACAATACTTTTACAGGGAGGAACCTCACAACTGCAGAAGGTCCCTCAACAAGATGCACAGCAGGGAAATTCCTTTACATTTCAGATTTTTCAACGTACTCTAGAAGAGACTCTTGATTCCTTTCAGAAATCAGTACATGAAGATATGAGGAACCTTCATATAGAAATTTTAAGACAATTCCACATGCAAGAGGTATGCATCTGCTATTGCTCTGGCTGTTCCCTTTTTGTGTTTAATTTTCCTCATTCATTTTCTAATAATTTACAGACGGATATGTCAACGGTAATGAGTAAAATTTTGGCAAACCAAGCTGAGCTAATGGAAGAAGTTAAATCTCTGCGGAAAGAAAACCAGCAACTCCGGCAATTGCTTTGAGCCCTGTGAAGATTGTATTTAGTGTTAATGATTTTGTGGATTAGAATATGTCCTTTGTTTGTGTTTTACAATTTGCTCTTCGTTAATGGGCTTCTGTTCAGTAGAACGTTTGGGGGTGGTTTCTTTCCTAGTTTAGGGTTTCCTCTTCAGCAATGACACATTAGGCATATTGTATATTATAATGGAACATCATGATTTTATGATGTTCAACCTCAAACGTGCCACTGCTGAACTTTTTTTATTACCACCTCTTTGTCTTCTTTGTTTTGTCAAGTATACGTTTTCTGGTATGTTGACAGTTGCAATTATCAATTGAACATGAATAGCACATGGTTGCCTATAAGTAGGGCTAGGATTTCGCGAGTATTTTGATGCTGTAATCTATAAAATTATATTAGTTAGTATGTCTCGGATTCCAGTTTCAGAAAAGGGGAAGGCCCCTGTGCTGGAGTCTGAAGTCTGTACTATGTTCGTCCTGTCCAGAGTCCAGAACTCCAAATTTACCACGAAGATGTCAATTTGCCATCTGTGGCTCTTTCCCTAGCCTGCCTCCATTTTTTTTGCCAAAAAGCAAGTGTTCTTATACAAGAGCAGTAATTAGTTAGGTTCGTTTGGTTCAGTTTGGGGTGACTTAATTTAAAGGGAAATGATGCTTGATGAAAAAAAAAATGCTTATGGTAAAAAATTTAAAAATAGCTTACAGGTTTGCGATGTTGTTTTCATAAGCTAAAATCTACTGATGCCAATTGTTTAACTACAAGTAGAGCTGTTAAAATCTACGGTTGCTTATTGTTGAGTGGATGATATTATGACTTACGAGACATAGTAAAGAACATTTATATAAAACAGAGAGTTAGAGTCTGGATCTGGTTTTATGGGTGAAAATGTTCTTACTTTCACACTAATTTTTTTCAGTCTCAAGTAATGATTTTAAAACACTTCTTGGAATAAAGGAATTGCAAAATCATGATGCAAATTTTGTCTTTTTACGATTTTTTTTTTTAAAGTTGGAAAACAATGAATTTATTTAAAAAAAAATTATTTAAAAAAATTCGTTTCTCATTGGTGCTCTAATCTCCTATCCAATCTAATCTAGTCTAATCCAATTTGAAATCCAAGATCCAACCTTGTCTGTTTTCAAAGGCGTTGCCGAGGCGCGCCCGGGGCGCGCTTCGGTGTGGGGCGACAGGAAATTGCCTCGCCGGAGCAAAATGAGGCGTGCTGCTGGAAAAGCGTCGCCTAGGCGACGGAGCGACGAATTTGTGCAGAGGCGGCGCCTCAGGCGAAGGCGATGAAGAAGAAGACGCGAGGTCGTGAGTTTTTTTTTTTTTTTTTTTTTTTCATTCAGTCAAAACGACGTCGTTTTGACATTTTTTTTTTTTTAAGTCCCCATACGGCACCGTTTCTTCTATGTCCTCTTTAACCCCAGAACAGATCGCAACTTTGATCCAAAAAAAAAAAAAAGATCAGATCGCGACCTACTTTGATAGCAGAACGCAGCGCAGCCAAGGAAGAGTGGAAAGACGAGTGTGTGGGTGCGTTGCTTGGCTGGTGGATCGACTAGGTACAAATTGCAATCTCACTTCACTTCTCTTTTCTTTTTCTTCTTCAAGTGTTGGTTTGATTGAGGAACCGATGGTCTTGGTTCCATCTCAATTTTGTTTAGCTTGATTCTTTATTTTTCTTTTCTTTTTTTCATATTCAAGTCTTGGTCTGTTGGTGTGTTCCTTTGCTTGCGATATTAGATCAGTCTTGGTTAGTTGTTTACTATTTACATATATATCAAATAATTTTAATCTCAAATCTTATATCTAGGTTAGGTAAGATCCAAGAAGAAAATGAGAAAACTTGCTGCATTACTTAGGGATGAAGATCATGAGATAGAAGACCTTACTTTGCCTTCCCATACTGATGCAGCATTGGACATTGATGATTGTGATGATATTCATGTGGGTGTGGATGGATATGATGATTATGAATTGGAAGAATGAAGTGCAGTTGTTATTTTCGAATTAATTTAGTATGAACCTATGTATTATTGAATTTAATGTTATGGGAGTGCTTATTTAGAACCTTATTTAAGTATATTCATATTATTTATAAATGTAATGTATTATTATAATAATTACGGGAAAGGCTTCGCCTCAATGCCTTGAGGCACTCGCCTCGCGAGGCTATAGTCGGTCGCCTTCGCCTTCGCTTTCGCATTTGAAAACATTACTCTACTCTACCAAACGCGGCCTAGAAGTCTTGTACAGTTGTACAGGAAGACATGAGAAACCTTCATTTCTATAATTTCATATAGCAGAGGGACGCCTCACGCCCCTGCTATATATCGCTTTTGGTGTTTCCGCTCTGCTTTTTGTTTTTGTTTTCCTAATTCATTTTTTGAAACCCAGCTTTTTTTTCTTGTCAAAGCAATCAAACTCTCCGCCATGCACATTGGCATTATTTTCCCCACTTTTTCCTCGATCAAATTACAATGCTTCTAGACTGTCTACCCTTCTCTTTCCCACTCGGGAAAAAGTATCAAAAGAGTAGAGACCTTTTTTGAAATTTGTCGACAATGAATCAGAGAAGTCAATAATAAGGTGAAATTATTACAGCAATACAGGGTTGTGGAAACAGTAGGCACTCAAACAACATTCCCTCATTGTTCCAGAACATGTTGCGAAAAAGGATCGAGTTTTGCAGCAGAAAAACAGGGGACTTTTACTTATGCCTCACTTCTTGACTAATCTCAGTACATTACCAAAAACATATAACGAATCAGTTTCAAAAACCATATAAATAAACCAGAAGAGATTTTGAAATTGGGGAACAAGTACCTATGAGTAAGGATTGCCTCCGACGACTATGGAAATTGATCAGTCACAACCAAGGAAATTCAATAATGATAAAATTAGTTCCATTGCTAAAATTTATCATCATTCCACCCAAAATATATGTAATTATGCATCTCCATAGATACATTCACACATACATAGTTCATGAGATATTTGGATTAATTAATTTTGTATTTAGCATACATGATTTTCTCCTCATATCAATCATACTCCCAATTATGCATATTGACATAGCCAAAGTGCCCCTTTATCCCCACAAAGGTCGATGCTTTCAGATTGTCTTCACTTTTGTTTTCCTGTGTGTGATTCATAGCACTCAGAAAAAGTATTGAAAGAGCAGAGACGTCTCTTTATCTCTTCAATAATTTATTTTGGTCCATGACACTCCAAAGCAAAATCAACATCAAATCTAATCCAGCATAGAAACGTTGATGTCACAAAGGGCCAACTACGGTCGCAGAGAACAAATTCTATCACCATTACCTTGAAGCCGAAAGCAACATGTTCTTTGCTCTTTAGAGCATCTCCAACCGTAAGAATTATTTTGTAGGTTTTTATTTTTTAATCGAAAGAGGTCAACCCGATTTTATAATTCAGCAAGCAGTACCAAACGACACACCCCCATGGAGTCGTCAATAAAGAGTCGTCCTTTAGGACTTACAGAGAACCTATTCTAAGAAAATAGAAAACTCCACAATCCAGATTACACCCACCTTTTAGGAAATTCACGCACCATTATTCTAACAAAATCTAAGTACTCAGAAGTTTTTTAAAAATAATTCAACCAAGCACTAGATTTTGCAACCCAAATTAATATTAAAAATTACTAGTAGTCATAGCTTCCTTAAAAGAATAAGGAAGGATGACTAAACTTAAAACAGAAAAGAAAATAAAGAAAAGAACCCGAAGGGCCTTTTGGCCCCAAAGCAACCCAGTCCAGTTCCAGCCCAATAACCAATATGGAGTCCAACAATCCAAGGTTGCAGAAACCCTAGAAGACTCCATCAAGGTTACCTCCCAGCTGCCGCCTCCACCTTGACCACCGTCGTAGTAGTTTTCGTCGGGAGAAACTCCGCCATCGCAAAAACTCTTACACAAGCCTCCAAAACTAGACAAACAGTGATCTGGGAAGTGAACTGAGAGACCTCTCAGCCACCAAGCAGCGCCATCGTCCACTGAGAGACAACCCTCGTCCGTATAGATGTCGGGGTCGCCATCACCCTTGTCCACCATTCTACCACCCAAAATGCCAATAAGCAAATTTGGCTGGACTGCAGCAGACCGCCACACCACCACCTAAGCAGACATCTTCACCGCATTTGGTCTGTTACCCGAATCCGAATTGGACATCAAAATCCCAGACCTGTCGTCAAGGCAGACCATCGGCTCCCCATCGCTTCCAATAACGAAGCAATCCAACACCAAACTGTCATCAAGAGAAATTAGAACCTGAGACGATCGATGCCGAAGTCAGCACCCTCCCAACGACCACGACGGCGAAAGCAATGAACAGCCAAAGGCCCAGAGATAGGGAAAAATGTCGACGAACCTCACCACCGCTACCCTCACACCAACCAGAAAAGAGGGACCAGTGCCCTGCCCACCTAGTTGCAGATGCACCACCAACCATGGTGATGAGATTTTGTCGAAAACAGCAGTCTTCGAGTAAACCCTAGCAGAGCTAGGTCAAGGGAAAAAATATAGAGAATTAGATCCGGCTAAAAACATATAAATAATGTAGTTAAATATAGTTAAAATTGTGAAATATAGCTATTGATTTAAGAATGTTGCTTCAGCAGTAGTAACTATTTATAAATAATATACTATATTTTATCCAATCATAAACTGACATGTAGACAAAAGAGGAGAGAGGAATATAACTTTTGCTTTAGCTATGCATGATTCTCTAGCTAAATATAGCTAGCCAATTTAGCTAAAGCTAAATTTAACTTAGCAATAGATAGTCTGTTAGAGTTGAATTTTGCTTTAAAAATAGTTATACATAGCTAAAATTTGAATTTAAATAGTCTGTTGGAGATGCTCTTACTAGCATCTTCGTTTTGATACATTAGAAATTCAGTGTCGGCGGTGTGAAAATATCACTGATTGCAATCATTACATTGGTAAGTCGCGTGACACACATTGAGCTGAGACATTAAAGCCCCGCATTAGGCTGAGAGTCTGAGACTATTAATGCAATATAAAGATGGGATAGCACGCCAGTTCAACAGTTGCTACGCCTACGCCATGGCAGCAAAGGAATCACTGGATGCACTTATGCAAAGGAAGGGATAAGTTTCCTTTAGAAGTCTTATGCAGGAAGACACGAGGAACCTTCATTTCTATAATTTCATGTAGCAGAGGAATGCACCTGCTATAGTGCTATATATCGCTTTTGGTGTTCCCGCTTTGTTTTTTTTTTTTTCCTCATTCATTTTACGGAACCATTAAACAGGCCAGTTACAAAACCATTATTTCCAGGGGCGAAAGGAAGTAGAAGGCTATATGGGCTCAAGCCTAGACAATATTTTAGGAAAACCTTTAAGTATATATATCTATCTCTAGCCCATACCAGCTCGTGTATTCCCAGTCTCCCACAGCAGCTCACAGCCGCACACTACTCAGTAGGTCAGATTTGTGCGTTTCGATGGAGCCTCACACTACTTATCTTCGAAAGCGAAATGCCTTAAGCAATCCACACCTAAATTCCCTTCTTGTGGAAAATCTCACCCCTCAGTAGCCTCAGTCTGCGATGCAGACCAAGGAATCTCCAAAGCAACAAGAGCCTCACACTACTTATCTTCGAAAGCGAAATGCCTCAAGCAATCCACACCCAAATTCCCTTCTTGTGGAAAATCTCACTCTTTGTTGTCCAGTAGCCTCAGTCTGCGACTCAGACCAAGGAATCTCCAAAGCAACAATCTTTCTTTCGATGGAGCCTCACACTAGTTATCTTTGAAAGCGAAATGCCTCAAGCAATCCACACCCAAATTCCCTTCTTGTGGAAAATCTCACCCCTTATTGTCCATTAGCCTCAGTCTGCGACGCAGACCAAGGAATCTCCAAAGCAACAAGAGCCTCACACTACTTATATTCGAAAGCGAAATGCCTCAAGAACTATAGATTAATTTTTATTCTTAGTAATATTGCTTTTTAACCCATCTAAAAAATTCTTGTATGCATCGGTAGTCTGATGAGTGACACAGTATCTATTAGGTAATCTCAACCCACATTATTGGAGGGTAATAATATGATTATTGGGGGGTAATAATATAATTATGAGAGGCAATAATATGATTATTAGGGGGCAATAATATGATTACTAGGAGACAATAATATGATTATTGGGGGGCAATAGTATGTTTACTGGGCATTATTAGGGGGCAATACAATCAGACGCCGGAATCCGGTCACCGGTAACAGGAGTCCGCGGCTGCCACTGGTGACCGGAGCACAGTAAGATGGAGGATGACTTCTCTCTCTAAGTGAGAAAGAAGGAGATGGCAAAAAAGTCACAAAGATAAATAAAAAGAATTAATTGAGTCTTAGGGAAATAATCTCTTAGAGTGTTTTGGGTAAATGGGGTTAAAAAACTGTTAGTGGAGCAAGTGGGCAATTTTTAAGCTAAAATTGGGTAAATGATCATTTCCCCTATATTTTTTGCCCTAATACCCATTCAAGTTTTTTTTTTAAATTTTTTTTGTTTATTTTTTAGACAATTTGGCCCTCCCTCTCTTTGTCACTTAGAGAGAGAAGTCATTGGAGATTTCACCAGACTTTGGTCACCGGAAAACCTCGTCGGAGATCTCATAGGTCACTGGAGAATATTATTGGGAAAATGTCTATTTACCCAAATTTGAGCTACACTAACCTCACTTACCCAAACATCTTATAAGAATTCTGTTCTGTAATCCTAATTTATAATTTCATTATGGATCACTATTTGGTAAGAGCAACTCCAACAGCTTCCCTATAATTTTTGTATTATAGAAAAGCAAAAGTCAAAGCTTTAAGCAATTTTTCATTCCCAACTCCATCAAAATATCTATTTTACAGCAATCTCTAAAATTTCCATAATCTTCCTTAAAATTTTAGAGATTGTTGTAAATTTAGAGAATTTTATTTTCTTTTTCCTCACTATCTCTAAAATGGGGATAGTTATAGGGAATCTGTTAGAGTAAAAGTGACTCATTTTTTCTTAAAATACAAAATATATATATATATATATATATATGGGGAAGCTGTTGGAGTTACTCTAATATGGTTCTTAATACACCTCTTCAAATATTTTATAAAACAAAGTTCTATTGAACAGACGATTTTGTACCCTATTTCATTGTATTTAAGTTCATTATGAATGAAGTTCTCTTTCAATAAAATTAAAAAAAAATCTCCCACTATATTATTATCTAGTGACATTCGTGCTTATTTTGTAAGTGGAAGATCGTGAGTTCGACTGAAGAACTCAGTAGGAATGTTATCAATTGTTTATTAATCCTTAATGTTTATACTAAAAAAAATGCAAAAATGTGCTGTGAGGAAATGTAGTTTCATTCCTTGAAGGTTCCAGTCCTCTTCCCAGTAAGTACGCCCATGCACCAACACTCAGTTCAAACACATGCCTACGCAAGAAAGTGCAAATAATTAGTTGCACTTGACCAAGATGAAAATTTATGAGTTCAGACTCTAGTTCCTCTCACTAGGTTGAGAGCGTCTCTCTCTAGGAATAGAGCCCACCCCCACTACCAATAGTGAACACCCCACTCCCATCAGTGGACTTCCCGGAATTAGTTCTGAACCTCTGCTTAACTGCACTGGATCTGCTTCAACCACCTGGTCACTTCAACCACCTCCGCCGTTTGGCCATTACTACCGACCATATCCCCACTTTACTAGGATCCCCAGCTTCTATGCCATTACTTTTCATGTCCATCCAACGTGCTCCGCCGCATCGTCTTCACTCGCAATCAATCCCGACTCCAACTTCAGTTCATCCCCCCCCCCCCCCGTTTTTCTTCAGTCCGCTTCAATTTTCCAGAAATTTCGTAGTCCGTAGCCTACCGAATCTCATCATCATCAGTCACACACCGTTTGTCCCCTGCAAGAAGACCCGGCAAGGCCTAAATCTGGTCATACCAATCAAATCGCATTCAAACCATGCAGATACCCTCTTCTCCCAATCCAAATTTAAGGCCCTATATCCATCACAACCTCTATATAAAGTCAGTCGAACGATCAGCATCATACTCAAGCATAAACAACTTCATGCTTAATCACAGTCAATACACTGCTCCACAAAAGTTCTTCCATCGATCGCCTCTAAAGTCCTTAGCTACCCACATGGAACCTAACCAGAATGTTAACCCAAACCCAGAGAATGTTAACCCAAACCCAGAGAATAATCCAAACCCGGATGATCAGGTCCTTGATCTGAATCAGCCGGATCCCCAAGTGGAACAACCACTCACCCTACTTGGCTTCCTTGTAGCTGAAAAATTTCTCAACGTTGCTGCGGTGATCCGGATCTTGACCTGTGCTTGGGCTGATCTTGGGGAGGTCCACATTGAAGCTATCAGGGATCACTGAACTTTCACCATCACCCCTATGGAAGCGGAAACTGGACACCAAATTTTGAATAGAGGACCCTGGTCGGTCATGGGACACACTATCTGCATCAACTTGTGGCCTCTCGACGCCAGACTTGAGGATGTCCCGGTCCACCTTTTGGCTATCTGGGTTCAAGCTCACGGCCCGGGGCCAGATGACTCTAGCCAATACTCATACTCTGGGAGCAGTTGCAGGTACAGTTCTTAATGTTGAAAATCCTAATTCTGTCAATGGATGGAGGGGTTTCCTTTGAATCCGGGTGAACATAACACACAAAATCAGGTGGCCCGGGGGTGTGGATCAGATGAGGCTCCAGCCCTCCACTCTGGATTGAGTTCAGATATGAAAGAATCTCTCTACTCTGCTACAACTGTGGCCGACTCAGTCACAGTGAACGTTTCTGCAATCACGCTCGATCCTGAAGAGCTGAGCAATTGGGAGTGTGGATGATAACGCCGGCTGCTAGACGGCTGACTTCGGGCACCCAATCTGTTGGGGATCGGGGATGGGATCGCTTCCATGGACAGTGTTTCCAAGCCAGGCAAAGCAGCCAACATTACTCCTCCTCATACTCGATTCCCCATCCCCTGATCCAAGCCCCTAAACAATTTTTCAACACCAACCGGCCTCTTCGTCGATCTACTCTTGTGATCACTGAAAACCCTCCGTCACAGGAAACGGAGGTCCGCATTCCCGAAACCCTGCCTACCACCCAGGTGGCCTCCTCCTCTACTGAAACTCTTGACAAAGGTAAATCTGTGATGGTTTTGATGATGATCTGGTTGTGGATGCATGCCAAGATGGAATCTCTGGCTGTTGCTATGGATCACCCCCAACTTTATTCCCCACCTTGGGCCCATCGGGAGATATCAATATGGGACACACCCAATTTATCTTTGATAACTCAATCTGTGAGTTTGTCCCACTACCACCACCTCACCCTTACACACCCAATCAGACACATAACCCTATCCAAACACAATATGCCCCACTCCATTTGTCCTCCACTACCCATCTTCAGAACCCGAACCTTCCTGACTTTTCAAACCTACCCATCATCACATCCACTACACAAGCGGCTCCCAACCCAACACATTCACAAACCATAACCATACCTCTTGCATCACCACAAAATGACACCTCCATCACTGGGATTGCATCCTTTCTCGACTAACTCCGCCTAAAACGTATTGCTAAGGAAATCCCAAATGTTTCTGATCGGAAGAGTAAGAAATCAAAGATCAGATCTTTATCCGATTTCGATCCAGAGCTTTCCTTGGCTTTTGCTTCGGATCTTCACCAAACCAGTTTGACTCCTGCTAGTTTCTTGTTCGATGATTCGAGTCCTTACAGATCTGTTGCTGCTCGGAAGACTAGAGGAAGGGGAAGAACCCGTGGTACCAGAGGTGGTGGTCGCGGTGGACGCCGAAAACTGTCTGATCCAGCTTCGGCAACTATTCCTGTGAGGGGAACATCGCAGTCTGAAAGGGAAGCCCTCCAAAGAGAAACCCTTGCAACTACTGAAGGTCTTTCTGTGGTACAACTAATTTTAGCAGAGAACTCTCACCCGACTCGTGCACCACTGGATCTCAACTCATTAACCCACCACTCTTCAAGTCAAATCACACCGGTTCAAAGCTCTGGTATTCATGGATCACTTCTCATCCAAACTTCGGATCAGAACATACTTCTGGCTGGAGACTCTCAGGATTTTGTGTTGCCTCCTCCTACCCTCTTGGCTTTGGAAGATGATCCTTTGCCTCCTTCTGAAAACCCCCAAGCTGATCTTGTCCCTCGGACGGATCAAGGCACCGGTGACTGGCCTGATGCAGTCACGGGTCCACCATGAGGTTCATTTCCTGGAATTGTCAGGGCCTGGGGGCGGACCTGACTGGAAAAACAATTCGACGTTTGGTGAAACGTTATAGCCCCTCTATGCTTTTTCTTATGGAGACTCGGCAGCAGGAACCGGTGCTTAACCTTTGGAAGAATAATCTTCGGTTTGATCAGATGTTTGTAATCAATCCAAATGCCAATGGTAGTGGTGGCCTTGCTCTTTTCTGGGACAATACTGTCCATGTTTCCAGTATTTTCGGCACGGTTAATTATATTAATACTTCTGTTTGTTTTGTTTCGGAAGCTTTTCATTGTAAGATATCATGGTTGTATGGGAATCCCCATGTTAATCAAAAAAATGCTTTCTGGCGTTCTTGTTACACCTCTTTTCATGCAATCTCTTCCCCATGGCTGTGTCTGAGTGACTTCAATGAGATTCTGTGGCTACATGAAAAATGGGGAGGCCTTGCTCAACCTAGATGGAGAATGCAGCTCTTTCAGGATTTTCTTTCTCACTGCCAACTTTCTGATCTCCTTTTTCACGGACCGGAGTTTACCTGGTTTCAAGGAAAGATTGGACAGGGCTTTGGTTAATAACTCGTGGATTGCAAATCAATGTCGGTCCCAGCTCTTCCATCTCCCTCTCCTTGGCTCGGATCACAGTCCCATCTTGCTGGACACCAGCCCTGCTGAAATTAAGGATCCACCTCTATTCCGGTTCGAACAATTATGGACCAATCATCCTACTAGTTTTGACATTGTCAAATCAAATTGGCAGACTGACTCTGATGCTCCCAATCAACGCTGGATGACCAACCTTCATCACTGTAAGTCTGCCCTCACTCTCTGGGCGAAGAACATCTTCCTAAATTTTGGTAATCAGGTCATTCTGAGCCAAAACAGAATTGAAGATTTACTTGACATGGAAAATTGTGAGGTTCAGGCTGAAATTTCCTCTATTACTGCACAAATTACATCCTATTGGTCTCTTGAAGAGGAATACTGGAACCAAAGATCCCGTATCTCTTGGTTGGCCAGCGGGGACCTCAACACTCACTTCTTTCATCAGTCCACCTTGATGCATCGAAGACGAAATAAGGTTCTGCGCATTGATGATGGCAATGGTATTTGGCTCACACGGGAATCTGATATTGTAGCACACATGAATAATTTCTATCGTGATATGTATCGAGCAAGCCCTACTGATCACTTGCACACTGTTATTGTCACGCCCCGAATTTTGAATAAACAATTCAAATCCGAGACATGAATATATAACTATAACGCAAAACTCTCAAATTACAAATTTCAAATTAATTATTACAACTCACTTATACAAAGTAAATTGTAAAGCTCCAATTGAACTTAACTCACCTCACTATTACAATCACTGTAAAACTACAACAATTACTCTAACCCGCACGATCACCGCCCTGATTCTCCTAACCGGCAAGATTTCCCGCTACACAATTTGAATAGTGTACCGGGAGTTGCAACAAAACAAAACCCAGTAAGCTTTTTGCAAAGCTCGTATGAGTAAACAAGAAAGGAATGTTGATTTTATAACACATTTATTTTATCTCAAGTGAAAATCAACAATCAAAACATTTGTGATAAAACATCAAACAAAACACGGGAAAACCACAACGAATACTTTTCTACAAATCTCTACCCACAATACTACCACTTTGGTCCATCCCAACTGTTTGGACCCAACACCAACAACACATTAGAGTTCTAACTACCTTGTTACCTGTCATCTCGGTTATTATTTAACCGGCGGTCTTCGGACACCCTGTCCTCAGAGCACTACATCTCGGTTATTATTTAACCGGCGTTCTTCGGACTCCCAGTCCTCAGAGCACTACATCTCGGTTATTATTTAACCGACGTTCTTCGGACTCCCCTTCCTCAGAGCACGACATCTCGGTTATTATTTAACCGGCGTTCTTCGGACTCCCTGTCCTCATAGCACTACATCCCAACACTCTATACATCCCCCGATGTCCATCATAAAATCCACATAACTCAGTGATCAAAATCATCACATATAAATATGGTAATTCTCGTATAAAGCCACATCTCAAACCATAATAAATAAATCATCACAATTCCACACTCTTCAATGTCACACCATTCCATATATATATCCACGTAAATATATATATATATATATATATACATAATCATCCGCTCAGGGATAATTACTAATACCAACTATAGTTCACGCAAGAAAACAGGACATTCATTTTGTATAATTTAAAATCATTTTACTTACCTATGGACCGTAGTTGATCAAGTCCCTATGATTTAAAACAAATATTTATTCCATAAATATTTTTCACACAATTACGACAAATAATTTAATTAAAAGTACTCGGTTCGTAATATGAACGCGTGAGGTTTACTCACCTATAATCCCGCTGCGTCTTCAATTTCACAATACACACCAAAACCGCTCACCAAGGATGACCATCAATCACCTAGTCAAACATGATCCTAACTTAGTCAACAACTCATAAACAAAATTAAACGATGATCCAACGGTCGGATCCGAAAATAAGAGTGATCCAACGGTCGGATTCGAAAATAAAGACGATCCAACGGTCGGATTAGAAAATAAAGGTGATCCAACGGTCGGATTCGAAAATAAAGACGATCCAACGGTCGGATTCGAAAATAAAGGTGATCCAACAGTCGGATTCGAAAATAAAGACGATCCAACGGTCGGATCGAAATTATATGATTATCCAACGGTCGGATCCTCACGGATCGCCCTTAGGATCATCCTCCAAAAATATCACGAAGATCAAACGGTCGGATCTTCCTGAATCGTCCTTATAAGCATCTCCATAAAATTTCATGAAAATCCGACGGTCGGATTCTCACGAATCGCCTTCCGAAGCACTAAATCACAATTATACGAAGATCCAACGGTCGGATCTTCACCCGTGACCTCACAAAGTCACCGGGACAGTCATACGATCAACATATTAAAATTTGAAGTAAAACCGATGGTCTGATCTTCAAAGATCGAAAACCGAAGATAAACGTAAAAACGTAAATCCACTATTCATCAACTTTTTCCAAAATAACCTTATAATATATCAAAACACTCGTATGGATGCATAGATGAATAAACTGAAAACAGAAAGCAAAAATATGGCCGGACGCGCCGCCACAAGAGCAGTCAAACCGGCGGTCAACGGCGGGTCAACCACCTCCGATGGCAAAGTGACCAACTACAAACTTCTTTAGAATTAAAGGGTGATCAACTTTCGTAACTGGAGCTAAGTCTGATTCGGCCTAGATCGTCCTAGATCAAGCTTTGAAGTTTGGATTAATCTGGAGCGTCTGATCCAAACCCAGATTCAACCAGAACCGTCCAAAAAGTCAACGCTTAATCTAGCATTCAATACACAAAATCGTGATGAAAGACTTACATAGGGATGATCAGCATGAGGAGGAGATCATGAAAATGGGAACGATCGGCCCGTGCATCGCCGGAAAAGTCGTTTTCCGGCCGGGTCCGATCGGACGAAACTGGACCTCCTTCGATCCAGCGTTCGGGGCAGTGGCGGAGCAAGGTGACACCAGAGGGAGGCCGAGCTTGGAGCTGCGATGCCAGGGGAGCCCGGGTCTGGGGCCGGAGGTGGCCGGAGGGCCGCCGTTCGGCCGGGTCGAGTCGGAGGAGATTTTCCGGGTCTGAGGAGACGCGGAAGAGAGAGAACCGGGGGAGGGGGGGGCTCTTTAGCAAAAAACGTAATTTTTGGTCCTTTTCAAAAAAAACTGAAAATTTCCTTATTTATAGAAAATTCCCAATTTTCAAATATTCATAACTTATTCATACAAACTCCAAATATTGCGTTCCACATATGCACGCGATCTTATCGACGATCTCTACAACTTTCGTGAAGGAAGTTTTCCCAAATTCCAAACGTATAAAAAGTCACTTTTTGAGACCCCCCTAAATGACTTCGATTTCAAAATAAATTCGTTCGAACTAATTTCACAACTCCTCAAAGCTTCGTACTTCCTTCCATGACTATGAAATCATTCTAAAATGTCCTCGAAAAATAATTTGGGTTTTCGGGGTATTACAGTTATCAGCTCTGTTGATCAAGTGGTAACGGTGGAAATGAATATGGCTCTGTTGGCAGATATTACAATTGAGGAAGTCAGAGAAGCTGTTTTTGATTTGGGAGCACTTAAGGCCCCTGGTCCTGATGGGTTTTCATGCACGTTTTATCAAACATATTGGGATATAGTGAAGCATCTTGTTTTTGAAGCTACATCTACATCCTTCTCTACTTCCACTATTCTGGACAGCTTCAATAGTACTTTCATTGCTTTAATACCAAAGGTGGAAGTCCCTCAGTTTGCATCTCAGTTCAGACCAATCGCTCTTTGCAATTTTGCCTACAAGATTCTTGCCAAGATCATCTCCAACCGACTTAAGCTCTTCATGCCAACTCTCATCTCTGACAACCAATCAGCTTTCGTTCCTGGACGACAAATACAGGACAACATTTTGGTTGCTCACGAACTCTTTCACCATCTAAAGCTCCTCAAATCAACCAATAGTACGGGTGAATTTGCTCTCAAATTGGACATGAATAAAGCTTATGATCGTGTTGATTGGAACTTCCTACAACAAGTTCTTCTCAAGATGGGATTCCACCCAATGTGGGTCCGGATGGTTATGGCTTGTGTTACATCTGTTTCGTACTCTCTTTTGATCAATGGTTCACCGGGCCGGCGGTTCAAACCGACAAGGGGACTAAGGCAGGGCGACCCCCTCTCTCCTTTCCTCTTTTTATTTGTCAATGATGTTTTGTCTTCTATGATCAGGAAAATTTGTGATGCCAACTTACTGGATGCGGTTAAGTTGAACCCTGACGGCCCTTTGGTTAGTCATTTATTCTTTGCTGATGATTCGATCTTTTTCCTCAAGGCCACTCTTTACAATTGTGAGGCATTGTCGGATACTCTTCACCATTATTGTAGTGCATCAGGTCAATCCATCAACTTGGAAAAATCATCACTCTTCTTTAGCCCAAACACATCTCCTGAGATTGTACACCTTCTCAGCGCTATCATGGGAATTCGTACGGTTCTGAATCCGGGCTCATATCTGGGTCTTCCGACCATTCGGGGAAGATCCAAAGTTTCTGCTCTTACTTATGTTAAAGATAATTTATCCAAAAAGATTTTGGGTTGGAACAATTCACATCTTACACAGGCTGGGAAAGAAATTTTGATCAAATCTGTGGCCATGGCGGTTCCGGCTTACCCGATGTCGGTGTTCAAATTTCCCAACACACTATGTAACAAGATCAATTCTGTTCTAGCGAACTTTTGGTGGGGTAGTTCCTCCTCCTCGGGAATCCATTGGAAAAATTGGGGTTCTCTGTCACTCCTAAAATCCGAATGAGGGATGGGATTCCGTGGTTTAGCTGATTTCAATCTTGCTCTCTTGGCCAAACAGGGTTGGCGTATTCTCTCCAACCCGAATGCTTTGTGGGTGTCTGTGCTTAAGAGCCGCTATTTTCCCCGGTGCTCATTTCTTGAAGCTACACAGGGATCCTCCCCTTCCTGGGCCTGGTCTAGCATCCTTGCAGGCCGTGAATTACTATGTGCGGGTTCTATTTGGCAGATTGGGTCGGGCCATAATATTGATTTCTGGGGGGATAACTGGATACAGAGGTACCCTTCTTTCAACCTTCTATCTCACATGCCTACTGATGCACCATTTGTCTCAGTACATCAGGTTATTGACAGACGAAATGATTCATGGAACCTGGGTTCTTTATCTAACAATCTGCCGGCTGCAACAATTGTTGCAATCAGGGCAACCCCTTTTGGCTCCCTGAATGATATTGACAAACTTATTTGGTCAGCTACTACTACGGGAGCTTATTCTGTTAAATCTGGTTACAAGCTCAAAATTTCGACCCATACCCCACTTCGCTCCATACATCCTTTTCACTCCCATTCCATTAATGAGAAGGTTTGGAAATGGCTGTGGGCGGTCAGAGCCACTCCCAGAATTAAGCATTTTCTTTGGCGGGCTATTTCTAATGCTCTGGCAACAAATGATAACCGACACAGAAGGCATCTATCTACTTCCCCTATGTGCCCTATCTGTGATGCACATCCAGAAACCATTAAACATGTCTTATTTCTTTGCCCGTGGGCGACTAGAGCTTGGTTTTCTCACCCTCTTTCCTACAGAATTGATCTTCAAGCTATTACATCCTTGGATAGATGGATCCTTGCTCTGTTTGGTGACCATCTGGCAGTTCAGGATGCCCAGTTCACAACACATGTGGTTTATCTGCTATGGTACATTTGGAAGCAACGATGCCGCACTGTTTTCAACCACACCTCACCGGATCCAATTGCTGTTGCCTCAAGGGCTTTTACTGCCTCGCAGGAATTTCTCATGATGCCCCGCGCCCTAAATCAGAAGAATCCATTGAGATCCTCGTCAGAGACATCCCAAGTTGCTGGTTGGGTTGCTCCGGCCCGGGGAGTGCTGAAAATTAATACTGATGCGGCTTGGGATCCAGAGTCCCTTGTTTGTGGTTTGGCAGCTATTCTGCGAGATTCTGCAGGGACCTTAATTGGCGGCTCATCTCAAAGAATGCTAGCCTCCTCCTCTATGGCGGCTGAAGCTCTGGCTCTCAACCTTGGCCTCAGTTTAGCCTCCTCTCTCTCTCTTTCTTCTTTTCAGCTGGAATCCGACTCTCTGGTTCTGATTTCAGCCTTTAAAAAGCCCCACTCGGCGGTGGATTGGTCGGCTTCTCAGATTGTATCTCGCACTCGTGTTAATGCCTATCAGTTTACTCGTGTTAACTGGCTTTGGACCAGTAGGAATGCAAATGCTGCTGCAGACTGTGTGGCAGCTTTGGCATCTCGCAGGGTGTGTCCGGCGGATTGGGTCACCAACCCTCCTACCTCCCTCATGCGTATTCTGCTCTTTGACGCGGCTGGCCCTCCTCCATAGCTTGGGCAATGCGTCACTGCTAGATTTTTTTAGTCTGTTACTTTCTTTCCTTTGTGCCTCTCTGGCCTTTGTTTGCTTTGTAATACCAAAAAAAAAAAAAAAAAAAACACATGCCTACGCATACACACATAAATAGTTATTGAGATTATCGAATTACATAATTTCTTTTTTGATACGAGTCTGATCTTTCTCACATCCATTTCACTCACATGTTACTATGTTAGCACTTCTAATATTAGTCAACTGATTGAGCAGACAAATGGGGCTGTCCCCCGCCCCACCATGTTTTTCTTTTCATATCAAACAAACTCTCAATTATGTACATTGGCATTATTTTCCCCACTTTTTCCTCGATCATTAAGATGCTTCTCGACTGTCTTCTCTTTTCTTTCCCACTCGGGAAAAAGTGTCAAAACGAGTAGAGACTTTTTTTTTTAAATTTGTCGACAATGAATCAGGTAGTCAATAACAAGGTGAAATGGTTACAGCAATCCAGGGTTGTGTAAACGGTAAGCACTCAAACAACATTTCCCAACTGTTTCGGAACATGTTGAAAAAGGATTCGAGTTTTGCAGCAGAAAATCAGGAGAATTTTACTTATGCCTCACTTCTTGATTAATCTCCATACATCACCCAAAAGATATAATGACATGTTTACTTACTTGGAATGAAAAATAACCATGAATCGGAGACAAGTGGAATGGGAGAAGAAAGGAATCGGTATTGATTCCGGAGGAATGATTCCTAAACTCATCTCCCTCATTCGTAATCGAATTCTTGAGTATTCAGGAATCAATTCCTGATAAATAGGTGGGACCTACACCAATTCTGATTCCTTCATGTGTTAGTAAACACATGAATTCTTAGATTTTGAAATTGGGGAACAAGTAGGTAGGAGTAAGGATTGCCTCTAACGACTATGGAAATTGATAGGATTGCCTCTAACGACTATGGAAATTGATCGGTCACAACCAAGGAAATTTTTTTTTTTTTTTTTTTTTAAAACACTCACCCCACTCCCACCCTTGATGGGGCTCGAACTACTGCCTCTTATATATGAGACCAAAGCCTTACCACCCCACCAAACACACACACCCCAACTAAGGAAATTCAATAATGATAAAATTAGTTCCATTTGTTAAAATTTATCTTCATTCCACCCAAAATATATGTGATTATGTATCTCCATAGATGCATTCACAACATACATAGTTCATGAGATATTCGGATTAATTAATTTTGTATTTAGCATACATGGTTTCTCCTCATATCAATCATAATTCCAATTATGCATATTGACATAGCCAAAGTGCCCCATTATCCCCACAAAGATCGATGCTTCCAGATTGTTTCCACCTTTGTTTTCCAGTGTGATTCATATCACTCGGAAAAAGTATTGAAAGAGTAGAGACGTCTTTTTATCTCTTCAATAATTTATTTTGGTCCATGACACTCCAAAGCAAAGTCAACATCAAATAAAATCCAGCACAGAAACGTTGATGTTAGAAAGGGCCAACTACTGTCTGCAGAGAACAAATTCTATCACCATTACCTTGAAGCCGAAAGCAACTTGGTCTTTACTGTTTACTAGCTTCCTTTGATAGATAAGAAATTTGAGTGTCAGTGGTGTGAAACTATCGCTGATTGCAATCATTGCATTAGTAAGTCGCGTGACACACGTTGAGCTGAGACATTAAAGCCACCCACACATTAGGCTGAGACGATTAATGCGATATAAAGTTGGGATAGCACGCCATTTCTGTTAGTTGCTACTCCGTATTTCTCCTCTTTTTCACTTTCATTCCAGATCAGACCTTCAAGTAAGAACATGGCTGAAGTACTTGTTAACGTTCTCCTTGAGCGTTTGGCTACGATCACCCTTGACAAGGTCGGAGGAGAGTTCAAACTGGTCACTGGTGTTGAGAAAGAAGTCAAGAGCCTCACCCGCAATCTCGAAGCTATTCAAGCTGTGCTCGAGGATGCAGAGCAGAGACAAGTCACCGAGGCCACCGTGAGACGTTGGCTGAGTGTACTGACTGAAGTTTCCTTCGACATGGATGACGTGTTGGATGAGTGGATAACTGAAGTTCTGAAGCAACAAATGGAGAAACAAGAAAAACAAGGTGAAAATGCTCTTATTGTTACTACTAAGAAGAAGGTATGCTTCCCCTTCCTTTCCTCTTGCTTTTGTTTCGGCCAAGTCAATCAGTTAATGCTTCGTCACGATATCGCTGTGAGAATAAAAGACCTAAATGAAAGAATAGCTTCGATTGCTAAAGAAAAACAAGATTTTAGCTTTCAAAACATCACAAGGGTCTCCGAATTACCTGAACGACCAAAAACTACTTCTCTTCCTAATGTTAAAACATTCGGTCGAGATGAGGAAAAAAGCCTCATAGCCAGCAAGCTGCTGAGTGAGAGTAGTGAGGGAAATGAGGTTCCTCTTATCATCCCTATTGTAGGGATGGGGGGAATGGGCAAAACAACTCTTGCTCAATTTGTTTATAATGATGAAGAGGTCAAATCTCATTTTAACAAGAGAATATGGGTCTGTGTCTCAGACCCTTTTGATGAGATCAAGATTGCTCAAGCTATCATTGAAGAAATAGATAAAGATAATAGTTCAAAAAGCTCAAATGTGTTGCAAACCCTGACGCAATGTATATATAAATTGATTAAGGGTAAAAAGTTTCTCCTGGTTTTAGATGATGTTTGGAGCCCAAACTCTGATCAATGGGAAGAATTGATCAAACCTTTACGTTATGGTGCTACTGGTAGTAGAGTATTGGTGACCACTAGAAAGGAGGAGGTTGCTACTTTAATGAAAGCAACAACGACTCAAATGATCTCTTTGAAGGCATTGAGCGATGCATTTTGTTTGTCATTGTTCTATTACAGTGCAAACATGGACGAGAATAATGTGTCTAAAGAGTATAAAGATATTGGATTGAAGATTGTGAAAAGGTGTAATGGGTTGCCTCTTGCTGCAAAGACATTAGGAAGCCTGATGCGCAATAAGAAAAAGATTCATGAATGGCAAGCTGTTTTACAGAGCAAGACATGGGAATTGAAAGAGATTCAACAAGATGTTTTTCGACCACTACTACTAAGTTATCATGATTTGACTCCAGCAACCAAACGTTGTCTTTTGTATTGTGTTACATTTCCAAAAGATTACGTGTACGATAGGAATTATTTGATTGAGTTATGGATGTCGCAAGATTATTTGAATGACAAAGACAATAAAGAAAAGATAGTAGTTGGTCAAAATTATTTTGATGACTTAGCAATGCGGTCATTTTTTCAAGATATTGAGGTAGATGATGAGAATGGAAACATAAAATGCAAAATTCATGATATTGTACATGACTTTCTACAATATTTGACCAAGCATGAATGTTTGATTTTGGATTTTGAGTTGGATGCTAGTGAGAGAAGGGATGTGTCAAAGGATAACATTCGACATTTGACTTTAGTGCACGCAACAGGGAATGAGTCATTGGCACATTTTCTCCTCAATTGTAAAAAATTACGTACCTTGATGGCTATAGATTCATCCAAAAATTCCATTGGCCCATTGTTTGAGTTGATAGTACAATTGAAATGCCTTAGAACATTAAGCTTGTGTGGTCGGTGGAGGGAGAGTAGTCTCAGAGAAATTCCCGAGACGATAGGTGGATTGATACATTTGAGGTATCTTGATTTATCCGATAATAACGAGTTGGAAGAATTACCCAGCTCCCTGGGCAGCTTATACAACCTGCAAACCTTGCGACTTGTTGAATGCTGGAATCTCAAAGAAATTCCCGAGACGATAGGTGGATTGATACATATTAGGTATCTTGATTTATCCAAAAATAATAAGTTGGAGAAATTACCCAGCGCCCTGGGCAGCTTATACAACCTGCAAACCTTGCGACTTGTTTGTTGCTTGAGACTCAAAAAAGTAGATGTGCGAGGGCTGATTAACTTGAGGCATCTTTATGTTGAAGAATGTGAGAAGCTAGAGTTAATTAAAGGGATTGAGCAATTAACAGATATGCAAAGGCTAGATGAGTTTCATGTCGGAGATGGTGATGAAGAAAACAAGTTGGTAGATCTGAAAGACTTGAACCAGCTTCAAGGGAGTCTTGATATTCGTATTCGAGGAAATCCAAATATGGCGGAGAATGCAGCAGCAATTATGGTGAATAAGGCTCACCTCCTGCAATTGAGGCTAGTTTTCCCTTTGGATTCTGATGAAGGAGAGAGTAGAGAAATTATGAATGGCTTAGAGCCGCATCCAAGTTTGGAATCTTTATCCATCGACAAGTATAGAGGCGGCGCCTTCTCCCATTGGTTGTTGTCTTTAGCCAGCTTGAGAATGCTCAGCCTTGAGACTTGCACGGAATGTGGGGTTTTGCCTCCTTTAGGGAAACTGGCGTCCCTTGAATCGTTGTCCATTTCGAATCTCGCAAGAGTCTCAAAGGTAGGAATTGAGTTTTTGGGAATAGATGATGTGCAAACCTCGTCGTCTTCCATTTTCATATCATTCCCCAAGCTGGAACAACTCCACTTCTTCGAAATGTGGTCATGGGAAGAGTGGGTAGGAGTGGAAAATAATAATATTACAATCATGCCACGCCTCTCTTACATGACAATCCATGGCTGCGACAAGCTAAAAGGACTGCCGGACTTCCTGCGGAAGACACCACTACGGGACTTGGACATCAGAAGCAGCTTTGAGTGTTGAAAACCTTTACAGACCAGGAATAGCTGAGGAGTGGGCCAAGATTTCTCACATCCCAAGCATCTAGATAGAAGACGAATCTGGAAGGTGATGCATCTCTCGATGAATGAAAAGGTACATTAATTTGCTTCTAAGAGTGGCAGTTGCTTCAATTAATTGGATATTTCTTATTAAATTGGATTGATCGATGTGTAATTTCTCTATCATTCACTTGGTCTCTTTAATTCACATTCCAGGCTTGAGCTTCTCTCCAAACAATAGCACATTTTTAAAGAGGAAAGGCCTTAAGTAGTCTAATGCTACGTTTATCATATATTTTCAACCCGGCCGGTGAGCTTGATATCTTCGTACCTGTTATTATTGGTATTATATGTGCTTCTTAGTATATATATGTGCTTCCTCAGATGCTCAACTTTTTATCAACTTTAGCCATTTTTACTTCTTTGGCTTGATTTATTCAAGATACAGGTAATTTCACTGCTCTGATCTTTATGCCAAGTCCTGGACCTATTAGAGAAGTTAAGTCGCTTATATACAGCAAAATGAGCAAATGATGATTCACGGCAATGTGAATAGCTGAAAGGATGGCTGAACTTCCCAACACAAGATGGTCCTCACTCCTCAGGTTTGTTTTTCTTTTCTGCTGACATTCCAGATGGGAAATCTCCCACAAATCTTTTTATGGTTTGTAATTTATTGATTCTCTTCTGTAATTCATTTTTATAGATAAGTCCTCTAATTATGTATGAATGTATTTATTGTAGATGAGAATCGCACCAGGCTACTTGTAATGCTCGTATTAAAGCTTGCTATGCTTTCAGAATGGCATCAGACTATCAGAGTGTAAGCTGCATGCATACCTATTTGAGATTATATCATAACTTGAAGTTCTTGGTTTTCAAGTTGGACTGATTAGCTATGTCACAGAAAACCTTTTGGTTAATCAGATGGACCGAGGATGGAGCTTACTCAAGAGCATCTCTTGTAGTCTCTGGACTTTAGTTATTGGGAAGCTGTGCAAGGTTTTCAATAGTCCCAAGCCTTTGTTCGTTATCAATTTGTCACTACCGCCAACTGAAAGCACTGCTGGACGAAGACACCACTGGAAATTGCACAACTGCGAATGTCCAATTCTCGGAGACGTTTACAGAGAAGGAGAGGAGCACATCAAATTAGATAGTCTTAATTGATGCAGCAAGAAGATGAAGATGAACCCAAGAATGATGATTTTAGTTTATATCATCCCAAGTGACCTGTATATCCTCGCTCCTTTCCAAAGTGATGATTGAACATGTATGGATGCTTCCTTCAATATTTCATAGTCGCATGCACTTGCTATTTATTGGATATTTCATATTTCATAGTCTCATGATTCAACTTGAGGCATAAACAAGTTAATTGAGTCCTGATTACCAGGTTGAGTCCAAGGACGATGATTCCCCTGTAACCATTGCAGGTACTCTGAATTGAATCATTGTCTCTTCCTCATGTTATATATATGTTTTGTTGAAGTTGTGCATGTTTGCATTATGTTCTAATGTAGTTTTTGGTGATGGAGTTGTTATGGTTTTTGAAATTGAAAAAAAATTGATATGGGTAGTGTCAATGAAAAACCTCTGCTTTGTTTTGTGTGTTGGGTGGTGTACTGTATTGTCAATGTATTCTGAACTTTAGTGAAACAAGGCTCAACTTGTTCATGTTTAGGTACTAATGTTACTACCTAGCCATGTTGGTTTTTGTTGAATATTTTGCTGTGTGGGTATTAATTATCTGTGGCAAACTTTTGCAAGCTACTGGTTTTGTGAGGTTAGATGTAATCATGTAAACAATGGATGCGTTTATTATTGGAGAGTAGAATGTTGCATCTATTCCACAGCAGCCATTATATTTGCCTCTTATCGATGGTTGCTAGACAGTCTATCATTGATTTTCCCTTCTGATACATCATTAAATGAGCAGGATCAGGCAGTCCTGTTTTCAGCATTGATGACAGAGCCTTTAGGATACTGAAGAGGTCAAAGATTAAAAGAGTTGCTGGTTAATTGGTTAAGGTTGTGCTACCTCAGATGCTGAACTGAACTCCCTGTCAATTTAGGTGCTTTGATTTCTTTGATACGAAAGGTAATTACAGGGCGGTATGATTTAACTATAAGAAACTAAGAAAGATGAAAAGAGCATTATTATCTGTCTGTAAAGCTATGATTTTTGTCTGAAGTCTCTGGATCTATTAGCAAATGAAGTTGCTTGTACACAGGAAATCATGATTCATGGTCATTTAATTAGCCGAAAGGATTGCTGGAATTCCCAAGACAAGATGATCCTCTCACCTCAGGTTTGTCCTTCTGTTGCGCTAGCTGACATTCCAAATATACTAAATATCCTATAAATGTTTTGATAGTTTGTGATGATTATCTTCTTCTAATTCAGGTTCTAAATACGCCCTCTAGTTTTGTTTATATTGTAGTTAAGAATCGCACCAGGCCACTTGTACTGCTCAGGTTACCACTTGAATCATTTGGAATGGCATAGGAATTGTCAAGCTAATGTGATGCTAATTTGGTAAGCTGCATGTGTACGTGTGTGTGTGTATTAACATAACTTGAAGTTCTTGAATTTCAAGTTGTGAGTAATTCAGATTTCTTAAAACCTTTTGGCTGATCAGAGTTGGAGCTTAGTCAAGCAGCCGAGCATTGTTCGAGTGTCTGGACTGTATTAGAGAATTTAGAGTATTGGGAAGCTAGGCAAAGTCGTGCAAAACAAGCTGTAGGGAGAAAGTTTGTCCTGGAATTGTTTCTTTGGTGTACCGAGGGCGGCTAGATTCTACTCCTTCTGATTTGAACTTATATTTTCATTGTTCGTCCTGTGACAATAAGCTAGGGAAAGACTTGAATCTATGGTACAATACTTTTGTTTCTCTTGTTTGTTTTCTGGGGATAATGGGATATAGTCATATTTTTCATTACTTCTTTAGATTGTTATCTGGAGTTCTGGACATGACTGGTTTAGCTCAAGACCTTCTTTAATGTCATGACTATGAGTTATGATTCCTTTTCATCTTGTAGTGCTGCATAAACCTTCTTTAATGTCATGACTATGATTTATGATTCCTTTTCATCTTGTAGTGCTGCATAATGCTATAGAAGGTCATGACTATGAATTATGATTCCTTTTTCTTCTTCTAAATTTGCATGTTTTAGTATCCTATGATAGTTAGTCATGGAAAAAGAATAAGCAAGTGAAATTAGTGCAGAAAAATGCATTGAATGATAACCACCTTACAAACATTATAGATGATACATTTAGCATGATGCATCAGATGTGCTAGTTAGAAGGAAAAACATCAAGATGACCACCTTACAAACATTCACGGAATGATAACCATGAATAGTGTAAAATTGATGGAATGATAACCATCCTTAAAAACCATTATACATAAAGGTAGTAGAAGAAAGTCTTTTATGTTCGTGTAGCATTGATTTTCTTTTATATTCAGGTTATAGTCAAGTCCTCTTACTATGTATTCATTGCAGGAGAAAATTACAACAGGATACATATACAGCTCACATTGAAGCTCGAAGCATTTAGATTGGTATTGGCGTTATAAAGCTTATGGGATGCTACTCTGGTAACCTCTGTATATCATAACTTGAAGTTCTTGGTCTATGGGTGTTTGTGGCACATATATCTCTGTCAGCCTGAGACTAGTTTTGAGTAATGCGTGGCACATTGCTTTATTTTTTGGGTTGTTTGGGTGCACCTAGGTTATTAAAGCTCAGTCAAGCAGCTAAGGCTCCACCGGTCACACCTACACGGCTACACTTGCTTAGGTGCTTGCTTTCTTGTAGATAAGAAAGCCTTCATTCACTTTTGTTTCCCTTGTCCAGTAGGAGATTCTCTTTAGCAAGGGATGGGGCAAATGATCATGCATCCAACATTTGATTGGAAGTTCACCTCAACTTCTAAACAGGTAACACTTCCATTGTCTAACTTTGTAATCAGCATTTGTCATTATACACTTGGGATAGTTTCTTTGGTCTACTAGGTGTTCTTGTATCCCTTCTGCTGATTTTGACTTATTTCTTCATTGCTTATAATATTCTGCTTCCTCTGGCGTGTGTAGAATTGATTTTCTGATTCAATTCAGGTAAGTAAGTCCCCCAATTTTGCATGTATTGTAGAAGATAAATGTGGAGCACAGATTGAAAGCTTGAAGCATAGAATCGCCTTGGAGTTGCAAAACTGATGGGATGCTACTTTGGTAAGCTAACACCTCTCTATATCATAACTGGTGCCTTGAGGCAGGGATATAGTGAAACTGCTGTTACTTGTGAGTTAGGTTGCAACATTATCTGAGGAAATGCCTTCGTCCCTTTTACATTTTCTGAAGTTTTTTTTTTTTTTTGGTCAATTATTAGATAACATTTTATCTTTCAAAAAAAAAAATTTGTTTGACATCTTTCTGTTAACCTATGTATGAGTAGCACTAAGTCCAGCATCACAGATTGACTTTTAACTGTTGTGGTTATTCGGATGTAATTAGGTGAGGGGTGCTCAAGTCGAGTAGCTGAGGCACCAATCAAACTACCACCCGACAAGGTGTGGAATGATCATGATGTAGAGATTAAAGAAGGTTAAGAAACCTTGATTACTCTTGTTTCCCTCATTCACCAGGAGATTCCCTTTTGCACAGGATGGGGAAAATGAGCATCCAATTAATATGATTGGAATCCCAGCTCAACAACTTTCCTTTGTCTTGAAAATCAAGTCATGCCTCTCTGAGTTGACAATTTCTTACTGCAACAAGCTAAAGCACTGCCGACCTTCGTGTGTAAGACACCACTACAGAAATTTCTCATCGAAGGATCTCCAATTCTCCAAGACCTTTACAGACATGGAGTGGGCCAAGGTTTCACTCACATCGCAAGCATCAAGATACAGTCGAATCTGATGATGCATCTTTCGATGAAGATGATTAAACAAGATGACTGATAAGTGAAAAGGTACATTTGCTTCGATGTTTAGAGTCACAGTGGCTTCATTTAATTGGATATTTCATATTTGGACGTATAATTTCTCTTTAATTTGTTTGGCCTCTTTAATTCAGATTTCAGACCTCAGCTTCTCTTGGAACAAGCACATTTTTAAAAGGAAAGATTTGTCTAATGTCCATTTTTTCGAACTGGTGAGCTTAATGCATACCTGTTATTATTTTTATTACATGGGACTGTTATATATCATATCTTTGGATTTATAATTGAATCATTTATTACCATTATGTATCGTAGGGAGGCATGGCTTCAACACTGATTTCCAATGGATGTCATCATTGGAGGGCAGAAAGGAAACATCAGGCATTGTCTTCCCCTAGCCTTCAAATACATCAGTGATTAGTTGAGCATGTTCTTGCAGAGTTGTAGCATTGACCGAAACCCTTGAGGGTATTGAAGAGGTCAAAGATTCAAAGATCTTACTGGTTGGTTATAAATGTGCTTCCTCAGATGCTCAGCTCCGTATCAATTTTAGTAGTTATTAGTTATTACTTCTTCGGCTTGATTTCTTCAAAATACAGGTAATTTAAATGCTGTGATTTTTATGCCAAGTCTCTGGACCTATTATCCAAGCTAAGTAGCTTTTATACAGCAAATGATGATTCATGGCCATGTGAATAGCTGAATGGATTGCTGGACTTCCCAAACAAATTGATCCTCACCCCTAAGGTTTGTCTTTCCGTGGTGACATTCCAGATAGGAAATTTCCCATAATTATTTTGATAATTTGAAATTTGTTGATTTTCTTCTGTAATTCAAGTTACATACTTGTCCTCTAATTATGTATCCATTGTAGATGAGAAGTAGACCAGGCTACTTGTACTGCTCATATTGAAGCTTGATGCATTCAGAATGGCATCAGACTATCAGAGTTTGGTAAGCTGCATGCATACCTTGTTGTATATTATATCATAACTTGAAGTTCTTGGTTCTCAAGTTTGACTGATTAGCTATGTCACAGAAAATCTTTTGGTTCATCACATGGACCGAGGATGGAGCTGAGTCAAGAGCATCTCTTCCGAGCCTCTAGAAGTTATTGGGAAGGTATGCAAGGTTGTAACAATGACCCGACATTGGAGAAGTTAGACTCGGGATTGTTCCATTGGTCTAACTAGATCCTGCTAGCTTGCGTGTCCTAACAATGACCTGACATTTTTAGTTCCTTTTTTCTTATGGTGCTGCATCTTAATTACCATAGAAACTCTAAAGTTGCATGTTTTAGTGTATCCAATAATAATCAGTTATCAACAAGGCAAAGGAAAGTGAGATCAGTCCACAAAATATGCTTGAACTATAGCCACCCTTATAAACCATTATACATTGAGCATGATGACATCAGATGGTTTTTTTAAGAGATTTATCTTACGACTGTCAGGAGAGGTCACAAAAAGCACCAGGTGTGCCTGTTGTTGAAGCTTTGACGGAACCCATGTATCAAGTATTCTTCATAGTTGGTAGTCATGCACTGCATATCGAAGATCTTCCTGGTTGGTACTTTAAAGGAAACATACGAAGCTGACCATCACCAACTCAGAAATTCATCATACAACTTCGAGCTCTTGTTGTCAAACTTCTCTTTCAGTTGAGGTAACCTCTTCAAATCACTTCTCTTTCAGTTATTTGATTAATTTTTTTTTTTAACTCTTTTATTGCAATCCTAGGGATTTATTCCAGCTCATGTTGATACTAAGCTTTGGAGGAAGATGACTACATGACACCCAATTCTCTTTTTGCCACTGCTGACAAAACATTCATTGTGAGGGATCAAAGAGAACAGAATGTGGTTCATGAATCTAATGGCAATGAAGAGGTAAAACTTTTGAACTGATTAATTCGATATTCATCATCTACATGCTTAATGCCTCTTTCTTGACTTCTCAGTTTGGAGAGAGTCGGCCCCCTTCTAATGACTTGGATGAAATTCAAGAGGAATTGTTGGTTTATCAAAATGTTGGCTCAGAGGCTCAGACCGCATGCAGCGTCAATGTTGAGCCACAAAAGGGTTAAGAAATTCAGATTTCGGAACAAGCTGTTGAGCACACAGCTAACCCCTGTGGAACAGCAGAATGAGACATCAATGAGTCCTGTGATTGAACAAGACCGAGGGAATACCAATGAAGCAGCCACAATTTTCAGTGTAAGTATTACTTTATCGTCCAAAAGTTCTATTGAATCTCAAGGAAGCCATGACATGTCTTTTGTTGACTCGGTTATAACTATTGCCATGCACTAACATTGGTCTTGCTGCAAGTTTATTTCTGGCTCATTCATTTAGACTTAACCTCTGTTTTTACCGCCGCATAGGAATCGTCAGCGCCAAGTAAACAAAGTGCTGGAACAAGTTGGTCCTTCTGGTGTTGTGATTTTAGAGGATCAGGTTGAAGGAACTCCAGGGGATGGAGACAATCAACCTAGCCGAAATGTGTTTGTACCAACCATCTCGGTAACTCCATCCCCAACCATCTCAATCTCTCAACTTGAGACCTCAAGTGAACATGACAATTTCCAAGCTGCCATAAACCAAGTTGTTACTTCAATTGATGGCGTCACGAATTCAATTGACATTACTCCTGGCAGCAAAGAAACTAGGACTGTTTCTTCACCAGCAAACAGCAAGTTCCAATCTGTTTTGGTCTCTATTGATCGCTCATACCATCCAAAACCTCCAGAGATCTGAACGTCAGATCCCAGGGCTCAAAAGCCAACTTCAGAGATCTGAACGCGTGGTGGATGACCTCAATCACGGTATAGACCAAGCCCTTGAGTACGAAGAAAGCATTGAGGATGCCAACCTCCAAAAGCAGATGGTTTTTCAACTTTTTCGCCAGATAGAGTCCTCTTGCATTTGGTCCTTGACTTGCTTTCAAAAGTTGCAAACTTTTGTAGTATTTCTAATGGGATTGCAGCATGTCCGTTGTTTTTGTTTTACAATTTGCTCTTCATGAATGGGCTTTTGTTCTAAATTCTAATGAATGAAGGCTTTGATTCCTGAACAATTGAGGATTAAAGATCTTTAAGCTCTTGGTCGGTGGAGTTTTTCGGTCATAGATGTTCAAGTTGGCGTTCTTATCCCAACTCGCGTTCTTTCTCTTTTAGTTGGTTCAACTCACATTTAGGTGATAAAAGTATCATTTATAGTATCTTCAAGGAAACCCTTGCTGGTGTTAAGGAGGTCATTATCAGATGTTTGGTCAAGATGAGTAAAAGCATCATAGTTAACTAGTTAATAGATGACGAGTGTGTATATAACATACATGGCTAATATGTACTGTTAAGAACAACAATTAAATTGCAACAACAATCGTCTGTTCCATTTAATTTCACAAAGAATCAGAAAATCAGTAACCTGAATGAGGTCATGTGGTTATAGCCATAAAAGGGTGTATAAATAGTACAATCAAACAAAATTCTCCATTGTAAGCCACCGTTAAGATCAAATTGTACGCGCTCGGAAATGCCAACTCGATATCTGCAGCAGTTTCTGAAAATGGACCACTTCACACTGGAGTCCAGAATTGACCTGAGAGAGACTCAGTAGGAAGTTCAAATAGTTCAACGCCTTTGCCATGCCTCTTGAATGCCAGAACATGTTGCAACGAGATGGAGATGCACAAAATAGATTCACTTTTACTTCGTACTTTGCCTCATTTCTTGACTAATCTCAATACATCACCAACAAGATGTAGCGAACCAGTTACAAGGACCTGATGAATAAACCAGAAATTTGAAACTAAGAAAGAAGCAGGAGAAAGATATATTCATTTCAACGTCACCAAGAATCTTATATAACCATATTAAGATTCTACATGTTATCCTACCCAGGTATAATAAGATTCTATATGTTATCCTACCAAGGTGAAATGGTTAGAGATGCCAGTACCCTACAGTTCTAGTTCACTTTATTAAAACAGTTTCTGCAAGGTGTTAATTCCTTCAAGGATTGTTCTGCAACTTCATCTAAGTTGGAACTGTGAAAAGTGAAAATAAAAATATGAAGTACCAGTTACCTGAAAACGAGCAGATTGATTATGTCGGACACTGTCCCTGAGCCACTTTATAGCTGATGGGAGTGAGGAAAAAACTGCACTATTTTCACAATTTTTGACAGCCATTTCCACATCATCTCTTAATTCTTCAGGAAGAGTATCTGGGATCCTATCATCACCTCCTATTAAAATCAAAAGAAAAGAAACAGACTCCCAATGAGAAATACAAAGTGTGGTTTGAAGACCAACAAAATAAAATGTGATCGCCTCACACGACTGTGGAAATTGATGAACTCCCAAGTAAGGAAATTCAGTGATGATAAACTTGTTTCAATACTAAAAGTTAGTGAAACCAAAATTTTGAAATGATATGTTAAGTAATTTTATAATATAAATTATATTGTTTACATACCTTTATTTCCCATTAGATTTTCCCATACTCTCTGAAGAGAGAATTGCCACGACAAATCAACTTGAGGATCAGTGGGAGGTAAGGAATGTGAACCAACCTTGTGATACACTGAAGTGTTTGGTACAAACAGCGCCTTCTTGAAGTAGACACCTAAATATATTAACAATTTGTCATAAGTTCCTTCAAAAATCAAAAGTGATTTTGTGTTTAGAGAATTTTATATGATAAATCCAATCAACATTTAAGTTTCCGATCCCAGTCAAGAGTTTGAAAATATCAGCTTACTCGAAGGTCACTCAACAATGAACTCATTCGCAAATCCAAATTCTATGCTATACCATTTTGTAATTAATACTGATTCTTAATCTATAAATTCAATATGAATTTACTACATGGTTATATTGGTCTATGAAAATTTTAGGACATTGAATCATACAATGCTACTTACCATGACTAGCACATGTTTTCATCAGGTTCGGAAGAAGCAATTGAGGATCCCTCACTGACATACAATTAAACAGCAGTATCTGCAAGTATTTCAACAAGGTTTGTTCAGCAATGGCCATAGGAAAATGAAGCATCTCAGAAGGCTTACTGACACAGTTGACTACTTCATCAATAAAATAAAAAGCATTGACTTGACCCCCATGGAAATGCTTGTTTAAGTAAAATTGAAAATTTGGGTACATAATTTCGAGTAAGAGTTTGCAGCCCAAGTTCCTCTTTTAGCACAATCATAAAATAACCGTGCACCCAGGAAAATACTTTATGACAACTTTTAAGGTACAAATTTACACAAGAAAGTGGATACAACTGCTTAGCAAAGACAGATATAACCGCGCATATAAAGTGAGGATCAAAAGTATACTGACCTGTGAGTTCTTCTTGGCTTCCACATCTGTATGCCTTTGTACGAAGTCATGTGATCTAGAGGAATCCAGCGTCTTTTCCTGAGAATTCTCTTTAGTGGAAAGAGAAAACCATCTTGCACATATTTCCATGCTTTCGGGGCTATGGGCACCATCTAAATAGAATGTCAGATCTCCTGCGCTTTCATTGTTAATATAGTGATCTGGAACAATTTGAGCTCGGCCTTGTAAACTGACAGTAGCCGTTAGTCCTTTTATAAACTGCTCCGGCAGAGAGGTCTAGTCCATACAGATGTATATTTATCAATCGACATAAAAATTATAATCAAGTTAAAAGAATGACTTTTTTAGAACTTACAGTATTTTCTGGGTGTGTGATGTCAAGATGACCGGTCCTTTGAAGCCATGTAGAGCACAGTGCAACAGCAAGGCCAGCATTAACATATTGGTGCTCACCTTCAAGCCCAAGTTTTAAGCCATTCAGCAAATTAGTATCCACTGGTGGTACTGTTTGAAGAGGTACCTGGAACCAGCAAGGTTTTCTCAGCTCATTGAACCATTAAAGAATATATACTGTTGTCTCCTAGCAGGAAAGGAACTAACAGCTCCTACAGTTAAATTAAAACAGCTAATTTTGACTTTGCCTAGTCTATGAAATAGAAGAACACATCACTCTTCTATCAGTTGACTTATGCCTTGGACCAAAAAAAAAAGTATGAAGGGAAAGCTCTTGCAACCTACATCCAATTGAGAAGCTTTCTCTTCAAGTACCCGCATTGCTTCATCAGGTTGAGGCACAGTGAAGGCAGGAACCCCATGCTGAATTGAAAGAGAAAGAAAGATGGACACAGTAATAGAAGTGACTGTAAGTTCTGTTAGACATATTTCCCACCATCATATGCTTTAAGGAAATGTAGTTTTAATGCAAACCTTGAAGATTCCAGCCTTCTCCCCAGCAATTGCTCCCAGAGTATATCCTATTTTCAGAATCCAGAAAAAATTACATTTCTGGATGAAATTACGATATACAGTTATATGTGTTCTTATACGGTTGAACTTTAAATTTAACGAATCAAATGATCACATGTGATTAGGTGGGCTTGAGAAGAGAAAAACTAACCAAGAATCTCCATGTGATCATATCCAAGGGATGATATGCCACAAACAACGGGTGCCTGAACCTGAAATGTTTATGACATCTATGCTTAGTTATTCCGAAAGTAACTAACTTATGAAGTTAGCACTGAGAAAAAATTTCACATACCACATTTGTTGCGTCAAACTTTCCGCCTAACCCGACCTCTAAAATAGCAACATCTACCTGAATGGAAGATTAGATTAAAAGTAATATTTCATTATTGATATTAATAACATTTCTGGAGAGGAAGGATGTTATAGGGAAGCAAATAAAAAGATACACATCAGACCTTCTCTCCTGCAAATATCTTGAAGGCAAGTAAGGCAAGGAACCGAAAGTAGGTGGGCATTGGTATATCATCATTAGCTTTCTCCTACAATTGAAATACACCCATGCATTTCAGATAATCATCATGATTAAAAAAATGTTTAGGATTAAAAGATAAGACAACATGTTACATGATCAATTTACATTAGCACAAAACAAGTGTTGATTCAAAATATATGAATACAGGCAGGGAACTTAGATTACCTTTAGTCTATTAAAAGACCACCAGAAATACTCCAAGAATTTCTCTTCACTGATGTCCACTCTGTAGCAACCAACCACACCAAAGCAAAACAATCAAGGGACCTAAAGTAAGTGGAGAAGAACGAAAAACGAAATTTCACTATATTTGTACTTCAAAGACAAAAAAACACTATCCTCTAGATACTTGATAAGTTGCCAAAACTTGCAATAAATCAAACATGAAAGTAACAGACGTGATAGCAAACTCAACTCACCCATCCAATCGAAATCTTTCGCGAACATCGATCAGATGAGGAGATGTGAAAAGTCCAGTGCGGAAGCCACAATGACGTAGTATTGATTCAGAGAAGGTGCATGTGGATCCCTTCCCAAACCGAAGCGAAAACAAACAAAAATCAGTGCCATAGCATACTTAAACAAGTAACCAAGCCTAGTGTAATTACAGTACCAAATTACAAAGATAAAGATTAGTAACTTTCAATAGAAACCAAGACAAACAGAGAAGACGAGAGTACCTTTCCTTTGGTACCAGCCACATGAATGATCTTCATCTGCGCAATCGGCTCCTCTAATTCCAGAATCTGCAGTATTCAACACTCCATTAATCCACACACGACAACAACAACAACAGAAGCTCAAATACACTGGAAATCCGATCAGGAAATTTACTTTGAGATAGTCAAAGAGGAGGTCGAAGCGGTCGCCTTTGTTGCTCTTATCGGCGCGACTGCGTTTTGTGATCAAGGAGGAAAGAGCCTCCAGTGCCGCCTCGTATGGAGTTTGCGAAGACGCGTCGCCATCTTCAAAAAAGGTTAGAGGAGATGAGGAGAAGTATCAGTACCCATAGTAAAAAGAAGAAGAAGATGGAGAAGGTTGGAGAGTGAGGTACCTTGAACCATGGCGAGTTGGTTGGTGTTGGGATCTGAATCCGAATGTGAGGTGATTGGGTTTGTATTGCTATTTTGTGGCATTGGAAAGGATTAGAGAGGATTGAGTATGAAGGGTTGGAAGCCTAAGAAACAAACAAGGCCGATATGAGCAACAACCGCGCACCCTCCTTCAGTTCGTTTGGATTCTTTCGACTATCTTATTTTGCAAAAATTACTGCTACGTATTCCATTTCTTTTTTTTACCTCTGTTAATAAAGCCAACCCCAAAGTACTGTTCTTTTTTGTGTCCAATTTTTGGACTTCTGATTTTGCCCCTAGCCAATTTGAATAAATAACCCAACAAATCATCTTCTTTTTTTTTGTAAATAGCCATCTAGCCTCTCTTTATTACATTACTTTTTGTGTATTTTTTAAAATTTTCATTAAACGATTTAATTATTAAAGCACTTCTAAAATTTCAAGCTGTGAAAGCATAAAACATAACTTCAACCTTAAAAGGTGAGGAAACTAGACAAAAGATTGATGGAATAAAGTTGGAAAATCTGCAAAATGCAAAGGAAAATTGGACCCAAGATTAGGATATAGATTGGAGAAAATACAAACAATTTGAAGCATAAAAGATGTGGTTCAACTTCAACCATAAACTTTAATTTCAGTATTTATCAAAGATGCCCGCAATTATGGTATAAATACTGATAGAGTAAAGTTAGAAAATTCCTTAGCTTTAAAATGCAAATGGTAACTGGACAACTTCTATCAAATTAAATCATTTGGAAAGGAGGTACTTTATTTGATAGATGCCTAGATACAAAATTGCTAGCTGTTATATTCTATTTAAAAAGACCAAAGTATTGTTTAAATTGGTCACATAAGTGGCATAGAATGAGTGAGATATCTTGAATATGAATAATGAAGGATATTAGTAGTTGATACTATTATCAAGAGAATATGTGTTGTTAGCCAAAATAAAAAAAATAAAAAAAATTGACAGAAATGATCCTAAAATATTTAAAAACTTTGGGAATTAATAAAATCATAAAGACAATTATAAATATAATTTTATTAAGATAAATACACAAAAAAAGATCTGACAATCTATTTTTCTCTCTCACTATCTTTTTTCTACAATAATTGTTTTCTTTCATTATATTTTCTTGGAAGGCTAGTTTTTATGAAATTTTTAGACCAAATTTCACTCATTCAAGGGAAAATAAGGCATGAATTGTGAATTGATCAAACGTTTTGAATTATTCACCCTTTGAGTTGCCACATAACATCTCTACAGCATAGTACCACCTACTTGATGTGCTACCACTTCCAATTTTTTCTTTCACAAAAGAGCATTTTCATATTGGTTGCGATAGGTTTTTGGCTTCCTCGGTGTGGATAGGTGGTTTGTTGCCTGGGTGGGCGCTTTTTTATTGATTAAGGGCTTATTGAGTATTACTTTAGGGGCTCGGAAGTGCTTCTAAATTAATAACAAAAATGACAAAAATAAAATATAGAATATGTCTCGACTCTTGAAATGTTTTGGAATTTCTGTTTAAAGGTGATTTTGAAATACCCAAACGCATTTTTGTCAAACAGTCCCAAACATATTGTTTTTTTTACATCAACAACTAAGAATTACAATAATAACATTTCGATACTCAAGATCTTTCAATAAGAGACTAATATTATTCAATTAAATGATACTTAACAATGTTGTTTATTATTGTAAATAAGATTTTTTATTATTTCGTAAGCACCACAATCGATTTTGTAGTTGTTTTTTATCCTCAAAAGCGAGCTTTAACTTGTGCTTATCATTACCAGATTACTAGCCAATAGAGTTTTGATGCAAGTTATTATAACATCTTGGCTATTATCAATGAGTAATTTCTTTTCTCCACAAAACAAAAAATCCCAAAATTATAAATATAAACACAAAAACTTCAATATCCCTCCCTACATTCCAAGGGTCTCTGCCCATCCCATCGGCACCACCGGGCCTATAGTAAGCCCATCACTGTCTTCTTACAACGAACGAGGCCCATTTACATTACAAACGAGCCTACACCGTCTCCCGCCGGACGTATCGAATCGTGTGGCGTCGCAACCACAGCTGATAAACCAAAGTATGAAACGCATCCAAAGCCCGCGGCGGCACGTTCCACACCAAATGCTGACCCGCCGCCGTCCCCAACCGCCTCATCTGGTCGTGCCTCTCCCAGCACGCGCGTACCAACACGCGCTCCAACTCCTTGGCCCCACCTCTCCTCCCCACGAACAGCGCCATCTCCTGCCACCTCAGCACGTCCATGAACGGCAGGTCCTGGATCGGACGGTCCGTAATCACCACGGGGACGCACCCGAACCGCAGAGCCTCTCCGATCCCGGACAAGTCGCCGTCGCCGTACTCGAAGATACAGAACTTGCTGCTGGAGAGCCTCTGTGCATAGATCTGCGGCGTCGACGGCTCCGATTCGATCAGGAACTCCGGGTTGGCGCGTAACTCGTTGACTATGGCGGAATCATTCACCCAATTCGACCTGACGTAGCCCAGAAACGTCGTCGTGTTGCTGGTCGGCGCGTGGGGGGACGCGAGAGGGGGGAGAGTGATGTCCTTGTGGGGGATGAGCTGCCCCGGCGGGGTCGGGAAGCAGGAGATCTGAATCGAGTTCTTCTTCAGCTCGACGAGGTTGCGGTCGGACTCGTACCCGACGCCGGAGCAGGAGAGGTAGAAGTGGTCAGCTCCGAGGGTGCGGTTCCAGTAAGGGAGGTCGGTGCGGATGGTGCGGATGAGACGCGCGATGGAGCGCGTGGGGAGATCTGGCGGGAAGGGGAGGAAGAAGAGGTGGGCTTCGTCGGTGTTGTTGGTGGCGAGGTCGCTGTCGAGGAGGGCGGTGTAGAAGAGAGACTGGACGGGGGAGTCGTAAGTGAAGTGAGGATTTGGCTTGTAGATGAAGATTTTGAAGTTCTTGACCATGGAGTCGTAGTTGGCGGAGATGGTGGCGGGGGAGAGGTAGGGGGAGGTGAGGTGGGGGATGGGTTTGGAGTGGGTGGTGAGGAGGAGGGAGAAGAGGAAGAGGAAAATGGAGGTGGCGGTGGTGGTGGACATTTTTGGATTAAGTGGAGTGAGCTTGCAGTTGAGCCCTCTCCTACCTAGCAAAACAGAAAACCCAACTGCCAAAATGTGCGACGAAATTGTGAAGGATGTAGGCGATGATTAATACGATGCGATGTAATCATTTGTCGGTCAACCATAGTGGGTTGTTGGATATTGTATTTAATTTGTGGTTTGGTTAACAAGCGTCTGGGTGGTGTAGTTGGTTATCACGTTAGTCTCACACACTAAAGGTCCCCAGTTCGAACCTGGGCTCAGACATTTCTAATTTCTTTTTTTATGTCTGTTGTGGGCTAAATCTACAACGGTCTAGTGAAACTTAGACACCCACCAATCAGAACTATGGGCTTTGTACAGCTTATGGTTTTGGGCTTCATATAGTTCTTATTGTGTTTTTGCAGTCTTGTATTCTGACACGTAAAATTTGATTTTTTTTTTTTGCCATATTAGTTCAACTCCAATAACACTTCTGGCACGTTTACTTATTTGAAATGAAAAATAATCATGAATCGGAGACAAGTGGAATGAGAGAATAAAGGAATCGGTATTGATTCCGGAGGAATGATTCCTAAACTCATCTTCCCCCTTCGTAATCGAATTCCTGAGTATTCAGGAATCGATTCCTAATAAATAAGTGGGACCTACACCAATTCCGATTCCTTCATGTGTTAGTAAACACATGAATTCTTTTACCTGGAATCATTCCGATTCCTTTATGTGTTAGTAAACACAAGGGTGTTTTTACTCCGTAATCATTCCATTACATTTCATTTCATTCCAAGTAAGTAAACATGCCCTTCATGTAAAGAAAATATACAAATAAACCTAAAAAATTGTCTCTTTTTGTTTTTTTTTGATGAAAATAGGTCAGCCTATTAAATATACTCAGCAAGTAGTATAAAAACGAAACATCCCTATAAGGTCGACAGAAAGAATCGTTCTTTAGAGAAACTCTAAAAACCTATTCTATACAAGAATAAGACCCAGAAAACCCCTAGTACACCCACCTTTTAAGGAGATTAAGCACCATTATTCCAAACAAATATCATAAATCTCCGAAGCAAATAGTAAAATGAACCCTAAGAGGAATTGATCCTTGCGACCTAAAAATAAAATTAAATAACATGAGAAATAAGAGGAGGAGACTCCCCTTCCATAACTCCTTCCTTCACCACACCATCCACCTCAAAAATCCATGTGTCAATGGCATTCACTAAAGCTCCAGTATCACCAATTTTGTCCCCCTGAGATATATACTACAAAAACAGATAATAGAGTAAACCAATTGACTACTTCTAATACTAAATTTATTTGGTCGATCATTTGGTTTAACATTCTTTCTCACAAGTCAAATTTTGCCTCTCAAACTTTGGAAAAAAAATCTTTATATAATGACCAATAACTACAATATGACACTATTATTTACTAATAGTAGACTCTAAAACATGGAGCTCGTGCGGTTAACAACCATTAGCCCATCATAAAGAAAGAACGCTTAAATATTAAGAAATTTATGAAACATGCCACTGACTAATATAAACTATTTCTCCCAAAATCAAAGCGACCCCAAAATCTAAACCGTCTGAAAATCAAAACATTTAGGGCTCCGGCGAAGCAAGGGGGTGACCCGGCGGCAAAGCAAGGACGCAACCGAGCTGCGAAGCAAGCGCTCGACCTAGAGGCTAAGCAAGTGTGTGACCCGGCGGCTATGGCGAGCGCGACCTCGACTGAGAACCAAGCGCGCAACCCGGACGACAAACCAAGCGCGAGACCCCGGCAGAGAAGCAAGGCCACGATCCAGATGGTGAAGTAAGGGCGCGATCCCGGCGAATAACCAAGCAAGCCACCCCGGCGGCGAAGCAAGGGCTTGACACCGGCAGGTCAGTAACTATAGTCTTGAAAGTCATTAGTTATAGTCTGATTATGCATTCAACACTGTCGAAATTCGATTATGCTTAGTAGCTTTAGCTAAGAAATTTTGGTTGAGAAATTCTGAGGCTTTTGCAATTTGGTGGAGCTGTACTGATCTTAATTTGTTTGTTATTTCTGCAAGACTCAGCAACATTTCGTTTGCAGGTCAGTAGCTATAGTCTGATTATCAGTTTTGAATTGCAGGTCAGTAGCTTTAGTTTTGTGTTTATGGTACTTTCTTATTGGATCTTAATTTGTTTGTTATTTCTACAGGACTCAACAACATTTCGTTTGCAGGTCAGTAGCTATAGTCTGATTATCAGTTTTGTATCGAGGGTCAGTAGCTTTAGTTTTGTGTTTATGGTACTTTCTTATTGGATTGGTGGTGTTGTGTAATGTTAGTTTGACAAAAAAAAATCGTTGCTTTTTTTGGTTTTGTGTTCTTGCAAGTTCATGGATTAGTTGCAAAATTTGCTGCTAGTATCATCTACTTCTTTTTGTTTTTTCTTTTCCAATTTTTGACCCAGAAAGAAATGGAAGAAACTATGAGGATTAGGCTTCATGTTTAGTGATAGTTCTTATGCGTTTGAATGCTATGATTATTGAAGAGAAAAGGATTAGAGTCGTTTCAACATATTTGAAGAGAAAAGATTAGAGTTGTAATTGCCAAAGCATTTTTTGGCACACTTTATCATCCCTTATGCTCTGTGTTGTCGGTTGACTTGCAGGATAGAGCTAATGAAAGCAATGCTGAAGTGAGCAAACGCGAGAAGGCCAGGCTAGTATACTACTGCGGATCAGTACACTACTGAGGGTCAGTATACTGCTGGGGGTGACATACTACTGGGGATCATTACACTACTGCTTGTATATGGAAGCAGCAAAGCCAGAGATAAATGATAGTGTTCAATTTTCATATTGTATTATGTACAAATAGTTTTCGGAATTATTAAATAAATGAGTTGTTTCTAAGAAAAACAAAGATGGAATGTAGAGATATTCTTTCTTCATAATGCTACTGACATTCAGCATTATTAATTCACATTATCCAAACCATAAAGGCAGTTTCGTAATTTACTTGTCAGTAGAAATAATTCAAAAAGGGAAGGAATCTGACCGCAATGGATAATACCTTGCACATGGGCCTTGCACACTAGCACATGGGAATTAAAAAAAAAAAACTTACTAATGGTAATTTATGGGCTAAAAGTGTAGGTAGTGGTAATTTGCCATACTAAAAATTATATAAGTCTACTAACTTTTTTTTTGGTAAAATATAAGTCTACTAACTTAATAACATGTTTACTTACCTGGAATAAGAATGTAAATGAATGAAGCAATTTCAGTGTATGAGATTTCCTGCATTTACTAGATATGAGAATCATTTACTAGATATGAGAATGATTTCAATGTATGAGATTTCTGCGTTTATTAACATATATATGTATTAGAATGAGTGTAGGTCTCATCTCATCATCAGAAATCGATTCATGAATAACCTTTAGTTTGATAACCCTTAGCATCAATTGTTGTAGTTTTGAATTGTTTGATGGAATAACAAAAAAAGGAAGAAGACAAATTTGAATGTTTGAGTCCTGCACAACACAAATCTTGTTAATTTGTGCCAAAAAAAAAGAAGAAGAAAAAATCTTGTTAATGCTGCGCCAATTCAGATTCACCTGATTTTGCAAGTTAACCTCAAATTAACGGGTCCACTCACGTGAGACGTCACGTGCAACAGATGGAAAGCGGAATGTTCGAACGCGCGCGCACAAGAGACGCGTGGAGGGATAGACCGAGGAACTTGATACCACCGGGTCAGTCTGCCTCGTCCTCTCTGTGTGTTCCTTCCAAACTACGAAAAGCAAACGTCTTTAGGGCTCCAATCCCACACACTCTCTACCCCCCTCAAATTAACACGACGACTCCCTCACCTTCAATCTCAGCTTTCTCTCTCCTCCTCCTCCTCCTCCTCCGCCACCGCGTTCGATTCAACCCCAAATGGACGAGTCCTACTCCGGCCTCCCCACCAGCCATTTACTCGGCTCAGTTCCCGTAAGTAGTTCTCCTTCATTCAATTCTTACAATTCAATCTCATCATTCGTCAAATCTTTCTAAGCCTACTGATCTTGTTGGATCGTTTCTTTTCTCGCCAAAATGAGGGAAATAAAAGCTATTTAAACATATTTTAGTGGCTTAAGACATTTTTGCTTCGATCTTTCCTTTAAATTTCTTCCCATTTTTGGAGTAGCTTAAGACTTTTCTGGTCAGACCTCAAATTTACAGGCTTCGCTCACAGAGATTATAGACACTAATTGAGTAATTTAGACTAACATATATGCAATCATATAGATTTTATGGTAGATTTCATTGGGCTTGGGTCTGGGCTAACTTTAGCACCGCCGTAAACTCTTAGTTTGAGTATTTTCTAACTTAGCTGAAGGTGATTCCTAGAGAAAACCACTTATGTTGAGAACTTTCGTAATAACTGTTTGTTATTTTCGATTGCATTACCATTTCTCTTTCTGCATAGAGAAAGATTAGCTTCTTTTACAAACGTGCATTCATTATGTTTGTGCTAAGATAGTTTAAGTATGGTAGTTATCTGTTTGTTTTTCGTCGGATTGTCCGATAAATTATATATCTTTGCTTTACTTCTTGTTTTGGTTGGCCAGGCTGTTGTAGGTGAAGATAAAGACAAGAGTACTACAAGCTATGAAGGTATGAAGCTTGCTCGCTAACTTTTGTTAACTATTTTGTATTTTTAATTTTGCTCCGTACGTTGATCTTCACGGTTAAAGTTTCACGTGAATCATAATTTGTTTCTTTAGTCTGAAGATTTTTCTGTGAACTTATGCAGCACCTGAAGCTAATTTGCAAATCTTCCCCCCAAATAGTGGAGGAGACAGAGGGCGCGGCGGTTATCAAACTGTTGGAGGTCCAAGTGGTATGGTTTTCGATTTATGATTTCTATATATTATGTGGATGAATTGAAAGAATGCTTGGGCTTCACATATGTCAGGATATGGATTGGAAGCTTGAGTTCTACATGTAGGGCTTAATGCGAGTTGAGAAAACTCGGTAGAACAAAATATACTTGACTTGACTTCCTGGGGAGTGATATATCTCTTTATTACATGAAGTAATGATATATCGGTAGAACATAAGCTTAAGCTCCACATGTAGGGCTTAAAACATACTGGTTGGTTGGTGCAAGAAGTAATAATATATCTGTTTATTGCTCGAGGGTTCTTTACTTTCTTATTTTGCAATAAAAGAGATACTAGCATTGTGATGATAGGAAACTTTATCAATCACAAATGTGCAGTTTTACGTTATCAAATTGAAATTTTAGAGTTTGTAATCTGTTATGTGTTGGTGCATATGTTTGAAGGGCATTGTGATCTTTCATTAGAGTGTAATGCACTTTTCTTTTGGATAGAATGGCTGTAGCCTATAGGAATGGGTTATACTGATGTACTAATGGCGGTTTTGATCTTATTTGTTTGCTTGGGTCATCAAATCAAATTTTAAAAATATTCTGGTGGATTTTGTTCTTCGTTGTATGTTTATCAACTATTGATTTGGTTGGCAACACATTCATTTGCAATGGCTGCTACTTTATTATTTAATGATCTCTCTTTCTGTCCATCCATACAGAAACATTTGAAGAACAACCAGCAAACAACTGGAGGGGAGTATTTAATGTTGCATCATACACACAATATTTCAATGTGGATACGGACATTGTCTTGAACAGATTACTAAGTTCTTTGTTTCCCCACACTGGAGATTTTTTCAGCAAAATTGATGCCAATCCTGATCTGTGAGTTCTGTTGTTTGTTTCCCTTTTTGTTATATGATCTGAAATTAAATCAATCTGTCAAAGACGATGACTTTTGGTGTAAAGTTGTAAACTATTAGGAGGGATGGATATGTATGTCCTATCAAAAACAGAAAAGAAATCGAGTTTAACCAGAATGAAAAGTTGGAGTGAAATCTATGAAGAATTATCTTTCAACTAATATAAGACATAATAAAAGGAGAAACTGCTGATTGGATTTAAACTTATAAGGTTAATATGTTTGTCTCATATTGGCTTTAGGAAGGCTGTGCTAAAAAAAGCATGCTCTGCTTCATTTTAGGGATTTTGGATAGAGTTTGTACATTGTTGTGCTTTTATTCGTTTTTACAATCTGGTAAGGGTACTTCCTATTGTTCTTATTTGTCTAAGAAAGTACTATTAAACTTTTGAACCGTGGAATCCTTGCAACTACATAATCTGCCTTTCTTTAGCGCCATGACTTATTTCTCAATTCATACAGGAAAGTTAGTTGAATTTGAGTTTTAAGCTTCCATTCTCAATCACAAACGTCATGTTAATTTCAGTGAGACAGTATGTTCTTTTAATGGCACAACAATGAGTGAACATGAGCATTCTAACATTTGGCTTTCTTGGTGTTGTTTCTTGTAATGCATTAGATATGGGCTAATATGGATCTGCACTACATTAGTGTTCGTGCTGACTTCTCTTGGAAACTGTGCCACCTACCTAATGGACAAGCACACTGATACCACTACTTCTTGGGTCTTTAATGTCAGTTATATGAGTTTGGCAGCCTGTTCAGTCTATGGTTATGCAATTTTGGTCCCCTTGGCGTTTTATTTTTTGCTGCAGTATATGGGTGCAAAAACTAGCCTTGTTCGATTCTGGTGTATGTGGGGATACTCTCTCTTCATTTTTGTTGTAGCATCTGTAAGTACCTGCATCCCTGCTCTGCTGTCAGGCGTTTGTTCTTTTCCCCTTTTTTTCTCTCCATTTTGGAAGGCCAGAAGCTGAAATAAGTAAAATCATCATATATATGCGTTTCATAGACCATCTTTTGAATATTCAAATCTTCATTTGCTTAATTGAACTAGTCCAAGTTTTGGCTCTGATAAAGTGAAACAGTGTCATTTGAGCTAAATATTATGGCATCCTGGTTCTTAGTCAAAGAATGAAATAGGACCCTCTACCCAAAGTTAGTAATTAATAACTGTTAATCTACTATTCCTAATCATTTGATATGTATTTTTGTGGAATATTTCAGTTTTTGTTACTTATCCCAGTTGAGGCTCTTCGATGGATCATTATAGTTCTTGTTGGTGTTGCATCTGGTTCCTTTGTTGCTTTGAATCTCAAGTCTTATATGGAGGGGAGTGATTTTACAATAGTGGTGATCGCTGCATTTCTCTTGCAATTGGCTCTGGCAATCTTCTTTAAGGTTTACTTCTTCCCATGAGTGTTACTAGGCAGTGGGCACAGTCAGTCTCTGAAATCCTGAATTTGAAGCAGCTCTGATTTCTGGATATAATATAGAAGCGAGTGGAGTGGCACTTAGGACAACGGTTTTGCAAGTGTGTTGGAATTACTCACTTGTTTGGATTGGATTTCAGTGAAGAGTAGAAGGCATGGCATTTTGTAATCCATGCTTTTAACAATCTTGGAATTTTCTCCCCTAAACCTGATTTTGTAAACAAAGAGTGTATTCAGAGATGTAGTAGTTGTTGTAGTACTTGTTACATCTAGTTGATTTCTTATTTTTACCTAGCATATTTATGTTTTATTTATAGAAAAGAAAACTGAAATGAAATACCCTCCTCTTGACTCTCTTTTTACAACTCAATTCAGAAAAATAAAAAGAAATCTCTATGCGCATCACAACTACCCACGTAGCAACGACTTTTGCACTTACCAAAACCCTATTCTGTTACACCACCAAAACAAACACTGCGCTCTCCTCCCAGTCGCCGCCGCCGACCTCCGTTGTATCAACCAGACATGGAACAAGACATTGTTCGAGCTTTCCTCGAAGACAGAAACGTAATTAAGCGCCTAGTTATCAAGGTGGCCGGTCGACCTTCACGTTCATTCTCTAACTCTTTCCTTTTCTCATTTACAGAATGACCACTTTCATTCATGGTTAATGAACTTAAGATGAGGGTTTCATATCTTTGTTTGGTTGTACATTGCAGACCATTAATCTTAAACCCTATATTTCTAGGGGTTTATTTTCTGTTACATGAAATATTAGAACTTATCTTAGTGTTGTGCTTGGATTGAGTTGTAGGTAGGAACTGCGGTTGTGACTGAAAAGGATGGAAGAATTGCGCTTGAAAGATTACAAGTGCTTTGTGAGAAGGTATAGATTATAGAACTGTCCACAATTATTTATGAGGCCACTATAGGCTGCTTGTCTTACTTTTTTATGGATGAGTCACATAATTGAGCTACACTGAGCCTGAAATTGTTAAGTATCTCACTTATTGAATGCAGCTTAAGGAGTTGAGATCTCAAGAATATGAGGTGATGTTGGTGACATCAGGAGGTGTGGCCCTTGGTCGTCAAGTGCTGAGAGACAGGATATCAGTTCACAACAGTAGGTATCTATTGTGTTTCTCGAGTTTTGGATATTGCTACCATTTCTGGAGAAGAGAGTTTGAAATGTTCTCTATTTTAGAGAACATTCAAAAATTGACAATTTTCAAACAGTTGCAGCTCTGCTGATCTCCAAAAGCCAGCTGAACTGGATGGGAAGGCATGTGCAGCTGTTGGACAGCCTGATCTGGTGGCTCTCTTTAAGACCGTGTTTAGTGAGGAAGTGAGGTGAGTGCATGCAATGATCTTCTCTTAAGTAGTTCTTAGGACAAAACTAATTTGTTGTATTCTAAAAGGCTCAGGTTTTTGCTTCTTTGTTATATTTCCTTGCAGGATGTGACAGAAGCTCAGTGTCTTGTCACAGAAAGTGACTTTAGGGGTAAAGATTTTCAAAGGCAGCTGAAAGAAACGGTCGATCACTTGCTGTCTTTAAAGACTATACCTATATTCAATGAAAATGATGCAGTTAGTACCAGGACAGATTTATATGAGGTATATACCACTCTACTATACACGAATCAGAAATTGATTATGAAGCTCTGGCTAGTCTGGTGATTCCGACATAACAAATGAATATTAGGACTACTTGGGAACACAATATGTTCGCTACACTTTGCCAACCCTTGATTCCATTCTAAAACCTCGGAAATGTATATGTTTCTGCTTAATAGGTAGTGTGCACTAATTCCACAGTCATGACCACCTTTGCAGGATTCTTCTGGTATATTTTGGGACAATGACAGTTTGGCAGCTATCCTAGCTAAGCAGCTAAAGTCTGATCTTCTTATCCTTATGAGTGATGTGAAGGGTCTCTACAGTGGGCCTCCAAGTGACACAAATTCAGAACTCATTCATTCATACATACATAAAGGAGTGGCATCAAGGCGAAGTCACTTTTGGAGTAAAATCAAGAGTGGGACGAGGGGGAATGGCTGCGAAAGTAAAGGCTGCTGTTGATGCAGCTTCTGCTGGCATCCCTGTTGCCATCACCAGGTGTTCTTCAAGACTTGGTTGGTGTCATCATTTTATGAAATTTTGTTAGAAAACTAGCCCAACATAATGGAGTAAGAGAAGGTTTTTTAAAATCATTAAAAAGTACTCATTTTCTGGTTAGTAAAGTTTTTGAGGGGGTGAAAAACATGTGGAGTGCAATCTGAATCTCCAGGCACCAATACACTCTGCCTAATTGTGTACTAATAATCTCTTTGCTGTTCCATATCAAGTGGATTTGATGGCCAGAACATTACCAAAGTCCTTCAAGGAGAACGCGTTGGGACTCTACTTGCTCTAGATGCAAATACAGGGGGCCCCTTTAGTTGAAAATGCAAGAGAGATGGCAGTTGCAGCTAAGGAAAGTTCTAGACGGCTTCAGGTGGCTTTGTCTGCTTCATGTACAACGTTGAATATGTTGACTTAAGTAGTGTTTTTCTTCAGCTTTAAGCATTATTTTTCCCCTGGGAAATGGTAACTTGATAACTTCTTTTCTACAGGTTATGACTTCGGAAGAAAGGAAAAGAATTCTACTGGATATAGCTGATGCGCTTGAAGGAAATTCGCATATAATCCATGTAGAAAATGAAGCTGATGTATGTGCATCAGAACATGCTGGACATGAAAAATCCTTGATATCTCGGCTAGCTCTAAGCCCTGGGAAGGCAAGTGAAATAAGTTTGGCTATGTTAGCCAGAGCTGTTTGTGTATGATGTCCTCGCTCGAACATGTGTCTTTGTTTTAAAAAACATAGTTGCCCTTCCAAATTTTGTTTATGAATTTTGGTTATTATACTTGGCAGATCACACGTCTTGCAAACGACATTCGTGTACTTGCAAACATGGAAGATCCAATTGGCCGCCTTTCAAGAAAAACGCAGGTGAGGTGGGGTATATAAGGTTACAGGTTCTGGCTTTTGATATTCTGAAACAACAATACCCTAAGAGTATGGACGTGTGATAGACAGTCTCGAATCTTTACCGAGTATCTGTTACCAAGTTGCCATCCGGATGTTCATATTAGACTCAAATGATACCATAATTTGTTATTCTGCTGATTCTTAAAATTCCATGATCCTATTGACAGCTTGCAGATGGCCTCATCTTAGAGAAAACATCATGTCCACTGGGCGTTCTCTTGTTATATTTGAGTCTCATCCTGATGCACTAACACAGGTAATATACTGGATTATGAACCTGGATAATCTTGCATCAGACACCTTTCTATGATTACATTGCCAAATACTTGCATTTGTTCATAATATGTCCAGGGTGTTTTTTTTTTATATGAACAGATAGCTACCTTGGCAATCTGAAATCGGAATGGGCTTCTCTATGGGAAGGAGGCTAAGAGATCAAATGCAATTTTACACAAGCTCTGAATGTTTAGTTTAATTTATAGAGAGAATTTTAAGTTATTATATATTTCATAGCCAATGAACTCATTCTTTGTAATTTTCATATAAATTTTAGATTATTACAGAAACCATCCCAGACAGTGTTGGTCAGAAGCTAATTGGACTTGTGACTTCTAGAGATGAGATTCCAGATCTACTAAAGGTGAGTAGAGATGAGAATGATGACCAAATCCTAGGTGAACTTTGAGATAATAACTGTTACTAAACTCAAAGATATTTGGCAGCTTGACAACAACCTGACCAATCTTGTGATCCCAAGGGGCAGCAACAAGCTGGTGTCTCAAATAAAGAGTTTGACCAAGATTCCAGTCCTGGGGCATGCTGGTTAGATAAATCAATTTTTTTCTTCAATTTTTTATAATCTGTAGTTCTGTACTATATGTCCTTCATATGTCCTGACAAAAATAATTTGGTAAAAAGTAATGCCTTGCTGTGCAGATGGATATGCCATGTGTTTATTGACAAGTCCGCTAATATGGATATGGCAAAGCAAATTGTTTTAGATGCAAAAATAAATTATCCAGCAGCCTGCAATGCAATGGTCATCTCTATGATGTTATCCTAAAACATTTCCATGGGATATGTCTTGAACTTACATCTGCAATTGTGTTTTAATCATTTATAAACGTTCTTATTGTTTATGTTTCTATTAGCAGGAAACACTTCTGGTCCATAAGGATTTAATGCATACAGCAGAGTTCAATGATCTCATTGTTCAGCTTCGCCATAAAGGTGAAACGTATCATGCCAGCAACTTTTTGTTGCTAATGAACTGAGGATTAGATCTAAAGAAATTGAACTCGTATCATTTGCAGGTGTGACTTTGTTTGGTGGACCGAGGGCAAGCTCCTTGCTCAATATTCCTCGGGATTCATTACATATTGAGTACAGTTCCATGGCCTGCACTGTTGAGGTTGTCGATGAAGTTCATGCAGCCATTGAGCATATAAATAAAAACTGAAGGTTTGTTACCCCTCCTCCCCCCCCCCAATGCACTTAGGTGATTTTGACGTATATGTAGCAAAGCCATTTCATTAATTTGTTGTTTCCTTTATTTGGCAGTGCACATACTGATTGCATCATTGCAGAAGACCAAGAAGTTGTGGAAACTTTTTAGGTCAAGTTGACAGGTAACAATGCTTCACCTGTCTAAAATGTGCAATAGGCCTATCATACGCTTTATTCTGTACGTCATTGAAAATGTTCTATAATATGTAGAAGTCGATTACATAGAGTTTCCCCCAGAGTAGAAAAGTACGCTACGCATTTTTGTATGATTTTCTTTCTCTTAATTAACCAAGCTGTTGCACTCATTATCAACCAAGATATGCTTCCCATTGCACAAAAGTATCCCCTAGTTTCATGCCTAATTGATTTGCTATACACATTGGCAGTGCTGCTATTTCTCACAATGCAAGCACAAGATTTAGCGATGGTGCTCGATTTGGACCTGGGGCAGAGGGAAAACATCATTTTAGCAGTAATTGATCGATTTACTAATATGCCTAGGCTCTAGCTTAGCATTCATTTCTCTTATATTTCCCAACAGGTCGGCATAATTACCAGTCGAATTTGTTGAGATTATAGATCTCACATGGAAAAATTGGATCTTACCTATGAGTTTATAAAGGTTTGTGCCACTCCATCCATTATCAATTAGTTTTGGATGTGAATCCCAGATTACTTTATCATGATATCAGAGTGGGTTATCCCATGTGTGAATGCTTAACAGCCACACGGGCTCCACGTCACCCAATATAAGTTGTCCATTAGTTCTATGGATCATATTCTGAGTTGATTTCGTGTCTCGTAATCTTGGGAAGGATTGTTAACAACAAAATGGTATGAAGTGACTAGTGATAATGAAATGGTATGAAGTGACTAGTGATAATGATTTCATTTCCAATGAAACCAGTCAGTTAGTTCTATGGATCATATTCTGAGTCGGTTTCGTGTCTCGTAATCTTGGCCTCGCAGGATTATCAGAGGGAGAGGACAGGTTGTTGATGGTGATGTTACTTACAGCCACAAGGACCTCCTAGTTGAGACAGATGGAGGGAGACAAGAAAAGAGAAAGGGAGAGAGTATTGAGTCAATATCTTGCCTATTCAATGACATTTAGCGTTGGCTTCTTGTTATATCCATGTATATATCGGAGAGCTTAGAACCACAGGATGGCATTGAGCCATTGACGAGTGAGAGTGTATTATTGAAAGCCCCTTCGTTTTCTCATAATCATGAAATCTACGGCTACTGTTTTCTTATTCAGAACTTTCATCATTTTTTCGAGACTGTTTTGGTTCGATCTTGAATAGTCTTCCACATGATGTCTCTGAGTGAGTTGCGTTGAGATCTCAGACTCCATTTTTGATTCTTTTAGAGTGTGTGTAGCGTGTTTGATGGAGACCACCTAACCTCATTTTCAGATAAACGTGATAATTAGAAAAAATATACACCGTTATTTGTATTCAATCAGTCACATTTCTATTGTACACTACTAATTTTATGAGAAATAAGTCATTATAGATATAAGTTCAAACTTCATACTTCAAACTATGCTTCAGAGTATGTGATGTTTTGAGCTGAACCTCAAATCTATTTTATGGCACGTTTACTTACTTGGAATTGAAAATAATCATGAATCGGAGACAAGTGGAATGGGAGAAGCAAGGAATCGGTATTGATTTCGGAGGAATGATTCCTAAACCCATCTCCCCCCTTCTTAATTGAATTCCTGAGTATTCAGGAATCGATTCCTGATAAGGAGGTGGGACCTACATCTATTATGATTCCTTCATGTGTTAGTAAACGCATGAATTCTTTTATCCGGAATAATTCCGATTCCTTTATGTGTTAGTAAACGCAGGAATGTTTTTACTCCGTAATCATTCCCTTTCATTCCAAGTAAGTAAACGTGCCTTTAAAATAACTTTGACAATTCGGAAAACTCAAAGACATCATACTTCGAAATATCATATTAAATTTTTACTTGTAGAAACCAAACTCATATGAAGTGCACATCTTAGACACTCTTCTTGACAATATAAAACTATGTTCAAAACATCACGGGGTTCGAAACATGAGTTTGTCTTTACAAACTTCAAGAAAGAGATCGAAGCTCATGTGAAGGGACCAGACTGAGTACTCCACATGGTTCGTTCGAACGAATTACGTTGAGATCTAAAACACGATCATAGTTGGGAGATAGTTTAGGTCAAGACAAGAAATCATCATGGTCCAAAATGACACGTAGTGTTTACCTTTAGACCTAACGCCAATAATCAGATTAGATAATTGTAGTGTTCTGAAAACGAAAGCAGATTGTAATCAAATTATTGATGCAGCAGCGTCGGTTTGCTTCAATTTTGACACCTATTTCAAAAGGTGACATTGACATCTCCTGAACAGCTTAATATAATTATTCGAGTTCAATCAGTAAACTATTTATATCGACACGTAGAGGAAATTGTGTCTGGTGATATCAGTTTAACACTTTTAAATCGTATACTTTCGTCTCTTCTTGGTGGTGGTTAGTGAAATGCTTTCTTCACTTTTAATTAGTTACAAAATTCAAACGATGTGAATGTGATTATGTAGAGATGAGCGTGGGGTATTTCTGAGATGCCGTTTAGATTGACAATTCTGTGTGTAGAGTCATGATGTAATTATAAAGTGTCCAACTTTCACGAGAGTGAAAGGATGACTCCTCTGAAACAAGAAACTTTACACTAAAGATTATAACTTGACACCATTATTGACTGATAGCTTGTTGTGGTATGATGACTTTGAAATGGATGCTTGATTTTTGTTTTCTCGTGTGATTAATTTAGCTTCCTTTACGATTGATTTCAGTTGTGTTGTTAGTAATTGATCTCTTCCTTGCCATCATAGGCGTTTATTTCCACATCGTATACTTTGTATTCACCTTAACACTGAATCCAAAGAAGACAAAGACTCGCCCCACAACATCTAGTATCAGTCTTGGTAGGATCTTACTAAAGTCTCTATTGGCACAAGGCAAGGTAGAAGAACTAGTGAACTACACTTGGAGTTTAGCTCTCTCTAAGCTAGTGAAGGATCATTTGAAGAAGAAGTCAAGGAATGGATCAACATCAATAAACCCACACCACTAGTGCTAAAACGCGCGTAATCAACAAAGTGAGACGATTTGCACTCTAGCTTCTTCACAACTAAAGAGAGTAGTCGTCTTCTCTGGGTTTTCACCACTACTCAGCTATCATCAACAAAATTTATCTTTATTGCTAATTAACAATAATAAAAAGTAGTATTTGATGAACATAATATGCTCTTTTGAAACATAAACAATACACACACAAAAAAGACATATAACATATATGTTTATTATTGATTTTATTATTCAAAACAATTGTGTAAAAGATATATTATATTTTTCTCTAATTATAGTACGAGTCTTATTAGCTTATAAATTGTATCACTCATAATTTTTTTAAATTCTTTTAAAATTCAAAATTTCTATTATTCGTCTCCTAAAATGTATGGTGTTTTACGTAACAATGAATAAATAAAAAGTTTTTCTTTTAAAAAAGAGCATATTCAGGAATAGTACTCCTTTCTAAAAAAAAAGAGCATATTCACGAATAATACTCATGATTTATCACTAACCAAGAACTTGTCTCATACTTAATTAGCAAATGCCTAATTAGTCTAGTCTGTACATGATTAAGCTATGCCCTTTCAAGGGGTTTGCTGTCTGACAATCTGACCAAAACCCACATGACACGGATCTTTAGCATCTTTAACTCTTGAGTAACTTGGTCACTTCCTCTTGTCTTGTTCTCCACTTAACGAGGAAAGGCGCCACCCGCCGCCTATTTAACTACATTGTACACTCACATCCACGCCACTAGTTTAATCCCTCACTCTCCACCCAATCACCACCCACCACCTCATCTCTCCCTCTCCGATTTCCCCATAATGCCCTCCACGCCGGCGTCCCATTGGTCCGTGACCGCAGCAGCCTGACTATTTGAACCCTCCGGGGCCGCAGTTTTAGCACAAACAACGGCCGCATTCCGCTTCCTTCCGAAAAACCCTATCAAAGAAAGAAAGAAAAGGAGCAGACGCACCGCCGAGTCGACTCGTTCATTTCGGGGGACCGAGTTTTGACTCGCCAACGCAGCTATGGGTGACGTGGATAGTTCTCGGGATTTCCTCAGGGACGTCAAGCGCATCGTTCTTAAGGTGGTCAGCATTCCTTCACTTTGTCATTTCTTGATATAAAGTTTCGATCTTTTTGTTAGTTTGAGCTCACATTTTAGTAAAGTTGAAATCTTTGACCTTTTTCTGGGTACAACTGAGGATAATGTTTCCGTTTTCAGAGGAAGAAACAATGAAGTTTTGTCATTTTTAGAGTTTTTTTTGGCTTTGTTCTTTGATTTGTGAAGGTTGGAACTGCTGTTGTGACCAGAAACGATGGAAGAATTGCGCTTGGGAGATTAGGCGCGCTTTGTGAGCAGGTATGACAGTTTTGTGTAGAATTATGTATGTAAAAGCTGTAGGCTTGTGTTACTGGTTTTTGTTGATTATTGATGTAATTGAGAATATTGGGTCTCAAAATGTTGAATCTTGGATTGCAATGCAGCTCAAGGAGTTGAACACTCAAGGATATGAGGTTATATTGGTGTCGTCAGGAGCTGTTGGCCTCGGCCGCCAAAGGCTCAGATACAGGAAATTAATTAACAGCAGGTATAGATGTAGACAAGTTGTGAAATTTGGAAGTATTTTCCGAAGATGCTTTTATGTCGAAAAATTTTGATTTTATGTATTGATAGTTGTTGGATTGTTGCAGTTTTGCTGATCTCCAAAAACCACAAGCTGAAATCGATGGGAAGGCATGTGCAGCTGTTGGACAGAACTGTCTGATGGCTCTCTACGATACGTTGTTTAGTCAGGTAATTGGCGCAATCTTCTGTTATCTCTGTTTTGAAGATGTATCACAGCTGTGAGTTGGACTTGATGTTTGAGAATTAAGTTCTTATGAGTAAAATATTGTGCTCCATTCTTTCCTGTTAATGTCCTGTTTATTTCTTTAACTCATCTGTTCTTCCTTGCAGTTGGATGTGTCATCAGCGCAGCTCCTTGTAACAGATAGTGATTTTAGGGATAAAGATTTTAGGAGGCAACTTAATGATACGGTGAAATCATTGTTATCTTTGAAGGTTGTTCCCATATTTAATGAAAATGATGCAGTCAGTACGAGGAGAGCTCCATATGAGGTACATACTCTTCTATGGATCCTGGTTTAGTTTATTAATAGTGGGAACAATTCTTTTCATTATCTATTTATTAGTAGCTCTGGCTATTCATAATTCAATCATAAAAAAATAAATTATGAGACTACTTTGGAACAGAATATGCTTTCTTACGCTTTCTCATACCCATGTTCCTTTTTAAACACCAAGGAATGCAATATGTTCAGTACAGTCTGCTCATTCCACAGTTTGACCACTTTTGCAGGATTCTTCTGGAATATTTTGGGATAATGATAGTTTAGCAGCTCTTCTGGCTTTGGAGCTAAAGGCTGATCTTCTTGTTCTTTTGAGTGATGTTGAGGGCCTGTATAGTGGGCCTCCAAGTGACCCACGTTCCAAGCTTATCCACACCTACATAAAGGAGAAGCATCAGACTGAAATTACTTTTGGTGACAAATCTAGAGTGGGAAGAGGGGGTATGACTGCTAAAGTAAAAGCTGCCGTTAATGCTGCTTATGCTGGCATCCCCGTTATTATCACCAGGTGTGATTTAATACTGGTTGTGTCATTTACATAAACTGGACTAGGATGTATAATTTTATGTTTGGAAGCTTTCAAGCTAGTTTTGAAAGAGAAGGAAAGAAAAAGAAAACATAATAAATTGTATGCCAAAGATGGTATTAGTTTTCTGGTCAGTATTGATTGAGGGGTAAGAAAGATATGGATATCCCATAAACATTAGTGTCCCAGATAGCTCCAAATTGATAAATTAAATCAAATTGCACTCCTAATTTTGATACTCATTGCAGCTTGCAACAATCCAATATGCTTTTCCCATCTGTGTGCTGATATTTTTTTTTTTTGTTCCATTTTAAAGTGGATTTGCTCCCGAATGCCTCACTAAAGTCCTTCAAGGTCAACGTATTGGTACCCTTTTCCATCAAGATGCACATTTATGGTGTTCATTCAAAGAGGTTGATGCAAGAGGGATGGCAATTGCAGCAAGGGAAAGTTCCAGACGTCTACAGGTAGCTTTGATTGCTTCATCTACAAAATTGAATATGTTTGTTGATTCATAAAGTGTTTCTTCTGCAGTTACAAGCACTCTTTGCCACCATAATTTATTAGCAAATAAATCGGCTAAGTTCAGCAGCATAACTAACTTGTTAATACTTTCTGTACAGGCCATGACTTCAGAGCAAAGGAAAAAAATTCTTCTGGATATAGCCGATGCCATTGAAGCAAATGCTAATAAGATCATTGTTGAAAATGAAGCTGATGTTTCTGCTGCACAACAAGCGGGATATGAAAAATCCTTGATATCTCGCCTGGCTCTAAAGTCTGGCAAGGTAAAGCAAACCAACTTCGCCAAGTTACTTCGCACCAAAATATGTTTCTGTTTGATGCTGCGTATAATGTTCTTGCTCGACCATACTCCTACTTATGTTCGTGAATCTGCTTTTTATACTTGACAGATTACAAGTCTTGCAAATTCTGTTCGCGTGCTTGCAAACATGGAAGATCCAATTGGTCATGTTTTGAAAAAGACTGAGGTAAGGAGGGGTATAAGGATCATCAATTACAGCTTATGGTAATCTGACAGAACAACTAACACACAGATAATGGTGGTCATTGACATGTGGAATCTGTGTTAAATAGCCTGTAATCTGGTTGTAACCAATTATGTTTTGCCAACTAGAGCACCATAACTTGGTATTCTTCTGTTAATGAATTGCTAATGATTCTGTTGACTACTCTTATTTCCAGCTTGCAGATGGTCTTGTCTTAGAGAAAACATCAAGTCCATTGGGTGTTCTCCTGATTGTATTTGAATCCCGTCCTGATGCACTAGTACAGGTAAGTAACAATTTCTGAATATCAAACTGCATGTTGTTAGTTCAAATATTGATGACTGAGATGCAAAAATGGCTGAAATCCGTCTCAGTACATGGAATCTAAGGACTGGGAAGTAACATCTAATTCAAGTCTTTACTTTGGACAGTAGAAGATAATTTATGCTGTTATTTACATGGAAAATTGTAAAGAAGCTAATATCATGTGTTTCTAATGTATTGTATGTTTTTCCAAACAGTTGCATTTGCTAATCTTTCTAAATATAGTTTTGTTTTTCTTTTCTTCGGCATGATTTGAATAGATAGCTTCATTAGCCATCCGAAGCGGGAATGGGCTTCTCTTGAAAGGGGGAAAGGAGGCTAGGAGATCAAATGCAATTTTACATAAGGTCTGTTTTATTTCAAATCTTTTTACAGAATATACAGAGAAATTGATATTTCCAATTTATTTTTCATAACCAGTGAAATCATTAGTTGTATTTTTCATGAAAAAAAATATAGGTTATCACAGAAGCCATCCCAGAGAGTGTTGGTGGGAAGCTAATTGGACTTGTAACTTCAAGAGAGGAGATTCCAGATCTGCTTAAGGTCAGTAGAAGTTTGATTGACAGCTGAATCCTATGTTAACTTTGAGATGATAGTCTAAATTCAGTCATATTTTTCAGCTTGACGATGTGATTGATCTTGTGATCCCAAGAGGCAGCAATAAACTGGTTTCTCAAATCAAGAATTCGACCAAGATTCCAGTTTTGGGGCATGCTGGTTAGTTAAATTTTTTCTTCAGTTTATATATAATCTGCACTATGTGCTCCACTTTTCCTATAGTACTTGATTTTTCAGAGGATGAAGATATTCATTTTAGTGAACCAACCCGTATTGTTTGGTACGTAGATGGAATATGCCATCTCTATGTTGACAAGTCTGCAAATATGAATATGGCAAAGCGAATTGTTTTGGATGCAAAACTAGATTATCCAGCAGCCTGTAATGCAATGGTAATTTATACGTAGTTTTCAATCCCTGGATTATAATTTCAGATAGCATCTTAAAATCTTCCAGTGTAAGTTTTAAACTTGCATCTATGATTTTGTGGTTATCACGCGGAACAGTTCTTTATTGCTTTCTCTGCTATTCTCAGGAAACACTTCTTGTACATAAGGATTTAGTGCATACAATTCTCTTCAATGATCTCATTGTTGACCTTCGCTCTGAAGGTACGCTTTTCTAGTGATTAACTTTAATTGCTGTAAAATATAAACTATCAGATGTTTTGCTACCACCCTCACCTATGTATCCCCATCTCCCAATTTGTGGAGTTGAGTAATCATCTCTATACTTATGTGGTATTTCAAATTTAGTTTTTTCTAAACATTTGGAACTTTTTACCTTTCTTTAGATGCTCAAGAGATTGCATCGGCAAAAAATTATTATTATTATTATTACTTTTTATTTTTTTTCACCCTTTTTGCATTTGTTTGGAACGAATATAGTTCTTGAATCTTGATAATACTTGATACTGCTCATAAGCCCCTTCAATATTATTTCCACTTTAATATTCCAACACCGGTTGAGTTAATTCCTATTTAATGAAAGTACTGGAGGGTGTTGAGAATGAGAATGTCTTAAGATTTCCAGTTACAGCCTGAGTCATGCAATAAAGAAATATTGTGGTCTTCTCTTCCTCTCTTTTTCCTGCTTTTCCCTTTCCATTTTTAAAACTTGGGAGCAATTTAAGAAGTTAAGAAATTCTTAGTCGTTTGGTGGAATGTGCCACTAGAAGCCTAGAAGGATCTAAGCGATCAAATTAAACCATATGCAGGGGTTACATTATATGGTGGACCAAGGGCAAGCGCGTTGCTCAATATTCCAGAAGTTCATTCGTTTCATCTAGAATACAGTTCATTGGCTTGCACTATTGAGTTAGTAGATGATGTACGTGCAGCCATTGATCATATTCATGAACATGGAAGGCACGTTGGAGTTTCTTTTACATGAGATTCATTTCAACACTTAATCTCCCTCTCTCTCTGTACTAATGTGATGTATGTAAAGTCATTTAATTTTTCTTTTGTTCCTCCATTTTGCAGTGCACATACTGATTGCATCATTGCAGAAGACCAAGAAGTTGTGGATCTGTTTTTAGGTCAAGTTGACAGGTAAGAATGCTCTGCATATCTGTCGAAGTGGCTGCTCTCAGAAATATACCAAGCTTTTATCTAACAGTTAACACCCGTTTCTCCCATTGCCCCAAAATGTAGTTCCTAATACTTCAGTATTCATAGTTCAGTTATTGTAAGATAGCTAGTCAAAGTAATAATGATTGTTATAAACATTTGCAGTGCTGCTGTTTTTCACAACGCAAGCACAAGGTTTTGTGACGGTGCTCGATTTGGACTTGGTGCAGAGGTATAATATCACTTCAGCAATAATTTTTGAAATTCGTGCTATATATTTTATCTAATTCTCTTCTACCACTCATCAGGTTGGGATAAGCACAAGTCGCATTCATGCTCGGGGTCCTGTAGGAGTAGAAGGATTATTAACAACGAGATGGTATGAAACCTGAATCTATCTCTACTTAAAATTGATGATTCTATGACTTAGAGCACATCACATGAGTACCTTTAATAAGAAACTTCTTTCCAATAGAAAGGTTTAGGGAAAATAAAAGTGGTAATTATTGCAAGGGACTGAAACTGATGATAAGACTTTTAGTAATGTGACAGAGACTCTTGTAATTCAAATTGTACAGTGGGGGAATGGTTCTATTTCCATTTGACATTCATATGGTAACAGTTTACTTCCTGATAATGTGCAGGATTCTGAGAGGAAGTGGACAAGTAGTGAATGGTGATAAGGGGATCACTTACACCCACAAGGACCTCCCAATTGAGCCCTAAACTATCCAAAAATGACAGCATCCTATTTCCAGCTGGTTATTTCGAGAGTGATAGAGAGAGAGAATAAGAGAGAATAAGTAGTGCGCAGGCTATTAGCCTGTTGTTCTTATGTCATCTGTATGATTAATAGTGTATCCGACTCACATTAGTTAGCGTATTGATAGCTCATTTCAATGAAATCATTTCTTACTATTATCTCCTCATCTTAATGATCTTATTGATAAATACTATTCATCCAGCCTTGCCTAACCAAAATGCTAGTGATAAACAAAACTAGAGAAAACAATTATAAAGCATTTGACTGAAACTACATGTTTCGGCATGTCCAGACTTAAGATTGTTAGAATGTTTGGTAATAATGTGATGAGAAAAATCACAAGCTTGATAAACACCGCCACATAGAAATTGATTGCCTGATAAAAACACATAGATTGCTCAAATGATCATTGTCATATTAAAATCATATAACAGTGTCAACATGCATAATGTCAATGAACTACATAATTGTGTCAACATAAAACCACATAGTTTCAATGAACTACATAATTGTGTCAACATAAAACCACATCCTTGAGTTTCAATGAACTACATAATTGTCTTCTTCCAAAATTACAAGATTTGATGCTAAATGCCATAGAAGTTCCACGGACTCAAATATAACTTCGGATCTCTTCTGGGCAAAAATGATATCCTAGGAGGCACTTAATCTTGAACGAACTGCTTAAGTTTCTTCAACCAGTTCTTATATTCCCTGCTGTCTTTATTGATCATGTACTCATGCAAGAAATTGGTTGTGCTGGGCTTGATTCCCCTAATCTCCAAGTACTTGTGGAAGGACTTCTGGAGATTCTCATCCAAATCACTGCAAGCAAACATTCATGTAGTTTAGCGAATATTATATAAAACTAAAAAATTGATTCAATGCTACACATCTAACAGCTATAAAAGGCTTACTGGAAGTCAGGCCCCTCGTAGGCGATTTGATCCTCAGAAATATCAGGATTCTTAACAATCAAGCTTTCAATTGCAATCTCATCAGGGAAAGCATTGCAGCTAAACTCTAGAATAGGGGCGCCACTACCCTTGGAGACGCTCACGACCAATGGGATGCTCGATTGATTGGCGTGTTCGTTACCATCATCATCCACATCATCATCCTCACCTTCGCCAGTAACTAGATCAGGCATGTGAACTTCCACTTGAATCTCTTCATCTTGATAAGTTCTCCTCAGTTTCACAGTCTGAAATCCAGGCTCATCTTCTATCTTAAAAGGGAAACCACTCGGAACCTCTTCAATCTACAACACAAGCACCCCAACAGTGATCATTACCACCCCATTCTATCTCATTCAAAATCAAATCCTTATATGCATAAACAAAAACAGGCTCTCTCCCATTGTCGAATTTTCTCTCAACTCCCATCATATACAATCAAAGTAGCCAAATCAAACACAGATTAATTCTTATAATACCAGCTAAATAATCCAAAAACTAATTAACATAACCAGAATCACAAACCATAAAATCTGAACAAACCCAAATGAATTCTAACCAATACTGACAATCCCCAAGCATCAAAATCTAAACTTTAAACAGACCCCCAAAACAAAATCTCACCTCCTGATCATCGGTCTCCTCGGCGCACTGAATCTCGGCGTCGATGACTCGGAGAAGGCTGTCGTCGGCCTTGGAATAGTAGCGAGGGTTTGGAACCAGAGGGCTCAGAGAGGAGGGCTTCCGGCCGGCGAAGCTGGAGTGGTTTATGGCGGTGACGACGGCGGCGTGGTAGTTTCGTTGGCCGCGGACGAGCCGGGTGGCTAGTGGGGCCAGAGATGAGGCCGATCTGCGAAGGATCGAAGTGAAAGCCATTTGCTTTGAGAGGAGAAAGAGTGAGGGTTTAGGGTTTTGGGGATGAAGGGTTTTAGGGTTGAAGGTGCTTAAAGACTGTGGCTTTATACTCGGGAGGAGACAGGTTTCGGTACGGTTTGGTCTACTGTAGTGAGCTTTTGGGAGTATTGGTATGTGTACACATCAGCTTCAGTGGGCTAACGAATAATGAGAGTTTCTAACTTTCTAGAACTCATAATATTGTTTTGTTTTTCCACAGATTTTGACGGATTGAACGTGTCATTCTATGAATGAAAACAATCAAGTCGGTCAGATTAGCGCATACGGCAAAATCAGTCTGAGCTTTAAGAAATTATTGGATGAAATTTTTTTTTTGTATGTATAAATTTTAACATTAGAAAAACAATTGTTGTCAAAAAAAAATTAGAAAAATAATTGACACAAATATAAAAAATTTGAAAAATTCGAGTAAGGTATTTTAAAATACTTCTGTTTAGAGAAACAGCTCATTCTTTTGAGCTGTGAGCAAGACCATTCTTACTTTTTAACAAAAAAAAGAAAAGAAATTTCTTTTAAGAACAAAGATGAAATCTTTTAGGATTTGCTAAGCAAAAGCCTTCATCAATTTGTTATTTCTTTTTCTTTTCTAATTTAAAAGGATATAGAAAAAGGATTCCTAATTGGTTTCCTATTGGACTCCTCTCAAAATAAAATAATAAATCAAGGAAAAAGGGTACCTTTTCATTTCCATACTCAGGCTCAAAAGTAGACACAACCATAGAATATTTTCCATTTCAACCATCTCTGTGCTCTTCAACTCTATCTCAACTCATCCCACATTTCAATCCCCTTGGGAAAGTTTAATCCTTTAGCTTCTTCATCAAGTGGTGGAGTATTATGTAACCTAGAGCAGATTCATCTGTGGAACTCAGAAGGGTGTCTTCCTAAGTTCTAGTCAGAGAGAGAAGAGATGAAGGTGTTTTTTGGGAGTCCAGGAAACATAAGTGGGCTGCTCCTCAGAATTGGACAGTGCTTTTTTGCTGCTGCTTCTATTGGGGTCATGGTCTCTGCTCATGGCTTCTACACCTCTACTGCATTTTGGTATATTACTCGGTCTTCTCAATAGCACTCTACATTTTTGCCTCGGTTATCATCAATTTCTTCGGGTTTGTATAATTTATGTTCTGTTTGGGATGATGGGTGGTGCTTGATTCTTGTTGCTTTGATTTTGTTCTCTATCAGGGACTTTATGCAGTGTCAGTTGTGTTTAAAATTTCACTGGGTATTGTAAAGGATCAAACTTCAGTACTTGGGTTTTGCTTCCCTTGGTGTTCTCAATGTTATAAGTTGTTCTGGAGCGATTTCAGATTAGTGAATTTGTAGCCAACATATATGGAAAGAAAGGTTTCTGAAAGACAAATGTGTTTTGTTTGCAATTAAAGCAAGAAAGAGTACTGAGAAAAACGAAAATTAAAAGATACTGAGAAAAACGAAAATTAAAAGATTTTAGAACGCCTAATTTTATGGATTCCCTGCTCTGTTCACCTACTACATAGAAAAATAAGGGGGGAAAATGTTGGGTTAGGTACTTAGGTAGATGAGAGGGAGTAGGGTGAGTTTAGGAGAACTGTCCATTAGTGCACAACTTTTGAGATTAAACATCATCTGTAATAAACCCCTTTAATTGTTAGCGGGATTACTTTAGATTTTAGTCTCCTAGTGTTTTGAAATGTGGTTTAGCAGCTCCAACCAAGTTTTCAGTTTGAAAGTGGTAAAACCAGATTTCATGTTATAGCCCTTTTACCCTTTTTTTTTTTCTTTCCTATTATTCACCTGCTGATGTAGTGATATATGCTTGAACTGGTAGTTCTTGAGCTCTTCTATGGTTGTTCTTGGCCCTTTTCATCTTGATTCAGTGGGGGTCCCACCATGTCAGCTTGAATCTGTGCATCTTAAACTTATGCCTTCACATAGAAATCTATAATCACTAAATGACGATAGAGGTGAATTTAGTTAGAAATTATGTTGCAGCATGCCAACGAAGTACTAGCAATCCAGGTGTCATTGCCCAAATAAACCATTCCTTCATCCTGGGTTTCCCTACCATTCTGCTTTCGGGACAGGGAATAATTTGCTTCTTATTAACATGTCTATATATAACCAATTAACCATAGATCCATTTGAGAATTAAATTCAGTTTTCCCACTTCCATAGAGGCTTGAACAAGTTTCTTGAGATATTCTGACCAGAGAAATTCTCTTGTAGTTTTCATGTAATTATATCTGTATATACATGATTGTTTTGATAAATCTTTTGATGCTAAATTTATCTTTGTGTTTCGACTTTTGAGAGGGTAGCAACTGTTGCATTTGCTCAACTTTAATTCTTGATGTATTTGTCCCTGTACAACTTTAAGGATGTTATCTACAGGCTTGACCAAGTCGCAGACCCTTGCTTATGTATTCAACTAAGGTCACCATGGTGCATGTTTCTGTTGGAGCTGGCTAATTTCTTGGTCATGCTGATCCTAATGCAGAAGATTGTTCTTTTAATTCTATGATTTTGATGCAGAGTGATCTGACAAGTCTATCTGCTTTATAATTTTTACCTAAATTTGTGGATCCAGCTATTTAATTGCATCAATGGGGCTTGAATTCCTTTGGAGTTTTGGACTTGCTTGCCTTGATTTTCATGCTTTGAGGTCAAAGAGGAGCTTGCAGAATCCTGTTTTAGTGAGCCTATTTGTTGTTGGAGACTGGGTAAGTTTCTGCACTCATGAACTCTGTGTTTATACCAACGTACTTATTGGAGACGACGCATATGTAGCATCCTTAGTCTCATTGGTTGTGCATTATTGCTTATGGACTGGAGCTGTTGGATGGATGATTAGGAAACGTTTTGGAGACAAGCTATGAATTAGAAATGACTTATTTGGATCCTCTTGAATCTTTTCCTATAATGCAGAAAAAATGCAAACTGAAATGTTATATCAGTTCATTCATATTTCCAAATGCATAGACTCGTTGGCTCGTTGCTGGTGGAACGGAACAGTTGGATAATTGGGAACAAGCAAGAGAAATTGCAACTTGAAATCTTTGAGGGAAAAAAAAAAGAAAAAAGATACATGGTCTGTCTAAAGTTGAATCTGACTCTGTTAATCTTGATACTTATTAAATTAGGAAAAAAGCAATGCGATTTTCTGAGGATCCTATGCTACTCTTCGATTTTGGTGATTGCGTAATGCTTACTATTTGGAATAAGTATAATGTCTTAAGAGAGGCTTTCTTGATATATTTGAATTGGTGCAGCTTAATTTTTGTTTCCCAATACTCAGGCTATGGTGCATGAATGCCAGTTTCCCCCAACATTGTTGAATCATTACTAAGTTGTGCTTTAAGTGTGGCTTGTTATATAAGTTGCTAATAGACTAAATACAAGAAAACATCAGGTTTCATAATTGGTTCCTTGTGTAGTTCAAGTACTTTGCTCGCTGCAAAATTCAAGAGTTCAATGATAAGTCTTCGATTAAGATATGAAGTATCTATATCACTTAATGTGTATTTAGTCAACTAACTGTCCTGTTTAACAAAAACGAAAATGCAGGTGACTGCTACTCTTTCACTGGCAGGTGCATGCTCATCAGCTGGGGTGGCGGTTCTGTTCTCAAGAGACTTGGGTTACTGCTCCAAGACATTTCCATGCACCAGGTTCCAAATCGGGGTGGCTTTCGCTTTTATCTCATGGTTCCTCCTCGCTATTTCCTCACTAGTCATGTTTTGGCTGCTAGGTGCAGTGTAAAAGACAACAACTTATACCAACTTCACAAACAACTTATTGTTCAATTTTCCTTTGTAAATATAATGTGACACAGATCAAAACAGTTCAGTTTTGTTGAGTAGATCTCAGAACTAATTTTGCTACAGATTTCTGGGTCCATACAGTTATAAAGTCTTGTAATGGGATCCATCAATTAAGAATCAGCACTTGTTTTATTTTTCTCATGGAAGCAGGTCTGGAAATTTTATATACCTCCTGTCTCTCTATTAGCGAAAATTCTCCGGTGCATATTACATGACATTATCTTAGTCATTGGTGCCCGAAGGCTCTAATGTTTTAACATGACACTTTGGCTCTAATTAGTAATCTGTAATGTTAAATACGAAACTGTATTAATTCTCAAGGTGAAAAGAAAAAAAAAATATAAACTATAAACTAATATATTATATTTCTGATTCCATTTCACGGAATTTTATAACTTAAAAAAAATAATTAAAAAAAAAAAAACCTACTTCCCCGGAGACGATGATTTGTACAAAAATGATGGACTATAGCACACGATTTTCAGCTAAAATCACTTGTGCTTATTTTTTTCACCAAAATTTTAACACTCTTGAATTATGATTTTTAAACACTTCTTCAACTGATGAAATTCAAAAATCATAAAGTAAATTTTTCTTACGATTTTTCAGAGCACAAAAACAGAAAATTTATAAAAACAAAAAAATATTGTTCGAGATTCTAGTATTTCGTCAATTGCAATACACTATGAAAATCATGCTCTACAGAGCTTGTAGTATTGTTTGAGATTCTGATATTTCGTCAATTGAAATACGTTCTGAGAACTAGTTTTCCTGCATATTTCTGGGTCCATAGAGTTATATAGCCTTCTAATGGGATCCATGACTTGAGAATGAGCTTGTGTTTTAGTTTTTTAATGGAAGTAGGTCTGGAAATTTTATACAATCTTCTTTTTTCCCTCTATTATTGCCTGTCTTTATAAGTGAGGTAACTTTTCACATGGTAGACCTCCCATTCTTTTCCTTTTTTTCCTTTCTAAATGTCATTCTTGTTTTAATTATCACTTGAGGACAAGATAATGAAAGTATGGAGCATTTGATAGTGGCTTGTTATTTTCACTGAAGTATCTATCTAGCCAACACTCATTGTCTCATTGTTCATAGAAAATTACAGCCTTGATAGGATTCTCTGTTAAGTGATCCAGCTAAATGATAGCTGAATTATTCCTGCCACATAGAAATGTAAGACAACAATCACAACACCTAGAGCTGTTTATTTGGTTCCCAAATGGCCAAATTTGCTTCCTTGGGTCACAATCTCATTGAAGGTAATGAAGACACTGATTACATGACACAGGATGGTTTGTACTCCATTCAATGTTCCGACGAGAAACTTAATCGGGAGACAATTAGCAACAGATTAAAGCCCCTTTTTGCAAAAATAAACCGAAAACGAATCTACAAAATGAAAATACAATATGCCACCGACACTCAATTAAGAAAATTTTGTTGGGTCATTGAAGAGATCCCAACACTTAAAACATAGTACCCACCACATCCAATTTTAAATGCAAAAATGATGTATTCATAAAAGAAAACAAGCTTGATAAGTTACAAAGCCAGAGAAACAAACCCTGATAATTTATTCCTATATACATACACAGATACACTAATACATATTGCACAACAATGAAGTCAAAGAAGACAATGACCCTTCAAACATCATAAGGAGCACAGAACATTTACACTTAAACAAAAAAGAGAAGGAAAAAAGAAGAAGAAGAAGAAATGCATTTAGAAAAAACTAAGTTACTACCTCTCTAGACACATTCTGTGATTCCTTAAACACGAACAAGAGCACACCCTCACATAACAATCTCTGGCTTCAAAATGCTCGACTTGATTTCTTTGTGAGGCAAAACCACACCTCCATTGCTGTAGATTTCATCACTTACGTGAACATCTTCACCAAGGATAGTCATGTTCTCCACACGAGCCCATTGCCCAACAGTGGAGTGCCATCCAATGATACTACTGGAAATGCAAGCATGCTTCTTGATCCGAACACCGCGCATTACCGTGCAGCGAGAAAGCCTAACTCCTGATTCAACCACACAGCCGGGACCAATTGCAACATCTGGTCCAATCAGGCACCCCTCACCAATTGTAGCAGTCTCATCTACCAGAACATTTCCCACGATGTGGGTGCCATTGGACAACTTAGATGAAGACTTCTTCCTCAACGAGTCTAAGTAGAGTCTCAGGCCTGTGATATAATCCTTTGGCTGTCCAATGTCCATCCAAAACCCAGGAAGGACCATTGCAAAGAGCTTATTCTCTGATGCAATCTTTGGGAAAACCTCTTTCTCAATTGAGGTTGGTCTCAGTTGAATACGATCAAGAACTTCGGGATTCAACAAATATATTCCAGCATTGATTTTGTTGCCAACAAACAATTTTGGTTTCTCCACAAATTTCTCCACTTTCCCTGTAGACTCTTCCATAACCACCACTCCATATTTTGATGGCTCATCCACCTGCATGATAAGAAGACATTACTTTCGGGGACATTTATCTTAAAGTTTGAAAAATGCTTCCAACAAAGAGATAAATGCAAAATTATCGAATAAAACTATACTATGGCATTACCTTGGTCACCATTATAGAAGCCTCTCCTCCATGGGATTTATGGAATTCAATCATTTCTTTTAGTGGGTAATCACTGATCACATCACTGTTAAGGACAAAGAAGGGTTCACCAGATTCGTCTATCAGTTTGTCCCTAGCAAGAGCCAGAGGACCAGCAGTGCCAAGGGGTTCAGTCTCTTGTGAACATGTGATCTTGATCCCAACCTTTGTCTCAAACTCCTTCAAGAAATTCAGCATCACCTGTGAAAATAAGAATGAGCATAAGTAATCAATGAAATCTAAGCAGCATCAAAAGCGACACTAACAAAATAAAGAATTGAAATACAAGATGATGGGCGTCATTTACCTCTGGTTGGTAATTGATAGCCAGAACCACTTCGGTCACACCAATTGCCTTAAGGGCCTCAATCTGGAAAAAAAATTTAAAGAAAAAATGTATCAATTCATTATTTACAAGGAGAGCTCACGACATAATACAAAATCTCTATGGAAGCAAATAACCTCTCTTTTTTTTTTTGTACAAAAACTTGAGAAGCCAGATATTGTTATGTGAAAACAAATTAGATAATACCCAACTAAATATAAAACAACATTATACAGGAACGCACACAGGAAGAATCACAAAATTGTACCTGATGCAGGATCATGGGCTTGTTGGCAAAGTCAACAAGTGGCTTAGGGACACTAAGTGTCAATGGCCTCAAACGTGTTCCAAAACCTCCAACGAGAATAAGTGCCTTCATCTTGATATGCCCTCTGCTTTCCCTGATATTAACAGAGTCAGAATATCCTCTAATACATCTAAAAGTGGCAGAAAAAGAAAGATGCTACTAAGAAACAAGAACACGTTCCAGCTACACCACAGGCTGGATGTTTTTTATGAGAACAAAGGCAATATTTTGTATCAGTTACTCCTTTCTTCAGAATCTAGTAGAAAGATGACTGTTGCTTCAAGTACACTAGACACGGTCACACGGTTTAAACCACTTTATATTTCTTTTGTTCACTTGCCAGCTTAATTATCATAAAAAACAAAAATTTAAAAAAAAAAAAAAAACAATTCTTGGTTCCCCAGATCTTGAAAACGAATAGCTCCAAATTTCAGCCACAGAAAAAAAACAAAACAGAAGAAACTTCATAGGCAACATGATTTCACAGTGCAGTAATCCAGATACAAACAAAGCCACATTATTTCCAGGGTGTCTAAGTCCTGCTCCGCCGTACTTCCTTATCTTCTTGAAATTAAGTGAAATATAATACCCAAGTCCGCATCTTTCGAATGGTTGTGACAACGATGGAGGTAAATGAGAAAACTTTTGCAACAAAAGTAGAATAAGAGCTCAATCAAGGCAGGAAAACAAAACAGCTCTAAATAACATCATGGTCTAATCATATGAACACAATTCAACAGTGCTAAACACCCCAAAAAGAAACAGAGACTAATGCAGAAAATAGAAATGCAATGTATGGTAAGCATTTAAGCCCTGTTCCGAAACCGTAATGGAACGGATCATAACAGAGCCCATATTATCCACACAAACTAATAGAGTCACCACCGGATCTGACCAAATACATAAAATTTAATCCCATGAAAACCAATTTCAACCCAAAAACCATTCAAACAATGCGAATTCGAAACAAAACAGAGACAGCAATCCCCTACGCATTGTCCAATCCAGCTCAAACCCACACAAACAAATCAACCAAATCTTAAACCTTTGACCCCAATTTACCTCGGATCTCAGCGAATCACACGAACCCAGAACAGAGTCCGAAACCGCAGAGAGAGAGAGAGAGAGAGAGCTCGGAGGCGGCGGGGCTTTTGTGGGACCCTAACGGTTTTGGTTATCCGTCAGGGTATGGAAGAATAAGGAGAGGAGGAGGAGGAGGAGGAGCTGTGCTTTGGTGAAGGGCAGTTTCGTTTTGATTGGTTAAAACCAGACGTTCTCCCATTCTATTTATACACACCCGCCCAGATTAAGGTTCGTTGTGTTTTTTTATTTTTCCTTCTTTCTTTTTCTGGCGGATTTCAAATTAATAATTTAATCCGATTGAGTGAATTTCCAATTATGAGGGTCGCGACCGCGTGGAGCTAAGGCTGTGTTTGGCGCAGTTTCGGGGGTGTTTCGTAATTTCGTCTCCTTCTTTTGAGGATAAATTAGTACGATTGGATTTTTTTTGGTTTTGGCGAAAATTATGGGATTCTAGAAATTGAGATAGGGTCCATGGTCCCTTTTTTTTTTTTTTTTTTTTTTAGCTTTTAGTATAATAATGTAAGGATTAAACTTTTGGCCAATCAGAGTGAAGGAATGACGATGAAATGTGGCGGTGATGGAGTTTCACTCCGGAAGGAACTAAAAAGAAGAGCTTTTAGTTTAGGTCTCTTTTGAGTGTTGAGGCGTGTAACATGTTGTTTTTCGTTTTTACATTCTAGTTTGTTAGGCACTTAAGTGAGGGAGTAGTTCTATAATGAATCTTATTAGCTAAGTTTTTAGTTCTGATTCGGTCGGAAAAAACATAGCATTAGTGGTACTTTAGAGCTTTAATTTTGGTGATTATATTATTCTGACTTCTTCTTAAAATCATTATGAATTATCATTTATTTATTTTTGTTTTTTGAAAAGGCATTCGGTTTTTGCACCGTCTTGCAGCTATTTAAATAGTAATTTTTATAATCAATTATATAATAAATTATAATTAAAAAAAAAGATTTTTTTCTTTTATAGAAACAAAACTTTTTTTATATAAGAAAATTCTATACATATACAAATCTCTAGTGGTTGGTTCCACAGCATGCTTCTCGCTGCCCTATGCCAAGGACAAGTTAACATTGAGATTTGAAAGCGTGCTCCTCGCTGCCCTAATATGTAAGAGATGCTCTTGTAATTATCTCAGGGAAAGAAGGTTAATTCTAATTGTTCTTTAGGCGATAGAATGAGTTTGTTGGTTTTTGATACATAGTTGTGTACACAAACGAGAAATTTCAAACAATATTTTCAGTGGGCTCTTTAATGAGTTGCTAAGTTGTATCAGTCTCAAAACATAGTAAAATCTCTGTGTTAATTTTTTGTAGATATTTTATCATAAACACGAGATTTGTTTTAAAGTTTTGTCAAAATGTGGAGCAGCCTTGGTTGAAACTTGAAATTTTTTTTTTTTGGAGAATGATAAGTGAGTATCTTCTACTAATTTTGAAGCCATAGATGCATGGAAGAACAGAAATAGTGGAAAAATAAACTAATTAAACTTTGGAAGAGGAGCTACTCTAAATTATTAGTGCATTGACTTTAATTAACTAGGCTGTAATTAAAGTGTTAAACTAGTAGTTTATACACTTCAAAGCTGAATAGTAAAATAGAAAGTGGTAAATGATTTATGAAATAATTGAAGAAGATGCGCTTTTGAAATAATAAAATTGGGTTCAACATCAAGTAGCAACTTGAGGCCAGATTTGCCAACGGGGCAAAGCATATTCCACATAAGATGCAAAACCCTACCGACCCAGATTGGATTTTGCTTTTAATACAAGATCCACATAATTCGAAACAGAAATGTGACCCGAAATCAAGGCTAAATACAAAATAATTCCAGCTAATTTCAACCTATTCCACTTTGCTGGGCTCTCAAAGAAAATAGTGACTCAAAAGAAACTTTGATGATACACGTAGGAGATGAAATGAGTGATCGAAATATCATAAGAAGCGAGTTTTTTTTTTTTTTGAAACAAATTAAAGCAAGACGGTTTACGAGAAATTGGAACGGAAACGAGTTTATTGTGATTTGGTGAATAAAGAGTGCAACTAAATCGGTTGGGTATATAACTCTAAAATTAGGGCTTGTTTGTGTCGGTTACCGTTACAGCTAAACATTAGCGAATTTAGAGTGTTAGTGAAGACAATCGTCCTCTACTTTAATATATGTTAATCAGTTAAATAGTTTACCAATTACATATGCTCTGTTTATTTTCGTGAATAGTGGGAGGAAAATACTCTACACCTAACCTTACGAAAGTTAATTACCCTAACAAACGAGATTTTCACATAGCCTTTAAAAAGAAATTTCGTGAATACAATACTTCGAATATGTGTGTTCAAAAAAAAAAAAGTGCCGGTTTTTCCTTTTCAGTAGTTTGATATGTGATGTAGGTCTTCATGCAGATGACCTAACTATTCGCGTTGACCCTTTGGGATCCCAGCTTTGACCAAAGATCAAGTCATATATATTCGGCTATGCTTCATTGCTCTTCCTCCAAGCATTGGCTGCCCTAAATTCTGCACTTTTTCCTTTTAGTGTAATCAAACCAACCAAAAATGGGTATGTGAATGTGATCCTCAAGCCTCCAATCCAAGTCACACTTTCCCTTAGCAAATTTTGTCAAAAAGGCATGCCTATATTCCTTTAATGAGTAAACCTTGAGTATCAAAAAGCATGAGTATGAATCTCCAATCTAATATATAATCTGTAAATCTTATCTTCAAGTACAATTTACATGGTAGCTTAGCTAGGTGAAACAGTTGGGACAACTCAGACCAACACATTATGTTTTCTGTGGGCGCCTCTTGTGCTTTGCTGCATCTTTTGGCAAATTAAAGAAAGATATGGAATGCATGTGTTAATTTGCAGAAGTTGGTGCTCCAATTTATGGAGCTGAAACCGTTAAATTGTAAATTGTTTACAGTGTGCCTAACTCAAAAAACTTATCCATCGATTCCGGACTCCCCGAGTATTGACCATTAGTTGGCTTCATATAGAGATCCGTTATTTTCACTCTGAGATGGGAATAAGAGAACTGCAGGATGTTAAATGAGATAGGAATCAGGCAACCAATTCGTACAGTAAACTTAGCAGATTAAGACAATGTGGACAGCATCAATATTACTCGATCAGATGGTTTTTGTTTACTTTCTCAGTCAACCGAATAATGGAAGAATTATGCTTTCTAGATGAATTTTAGTTGTGCCAGAGCTTTCTGGGCGCATATGAACGCTAGTACTTTTAGTTCCATCCAAGTTCATATTTTGGTAGAAGTTTGACATAAGTGAAAAATGGGTCAAAGCTATTTAGGCATCACTTTGTGTCATTACCTACTTCAGAAGGATTGAAACTAAGACCATCTACCTCTCTGACCAGAAACCGCAAATTGGTAATCATTTCATAGAGTTGATTGCAACCAATTTACTGGTTATGACTAGAAACTGAAATTGTATCACCATCCCATTTTAAGAGCAAATATGCCTCTTTATTTGGGTGCTCAAGTTGTACTGATTAATACTACAAAACCAAGCATACCGCACTTGCCTCTATATACACACTAATACATTGCTGCTAAAAAAAAAAAAAAACAACCATACCAGACAAACATGTTCCTAGAGGCTAGAACAACTGATAATCCCTAGTGCAACACAAGCTAGAAATATGAATTAGTCGTCGTTGACCTTTGCTGTGGCAATGCTTGTAATATACTCAATCTCCTCCACAACTTCTTTCATCGAAGGCCTATTCTGTCTGCGTTCCTCTAAGCAACCCAATGCCAAGAACCCCAATGCCTTCATGGTGTCCAGCTCCAAAGCTGTAGCTCCTTCTTTCAGCATTGGATCAATCGCATCCATTAACTTCTCTTCTGCCATCAGCCTCTGCACATAAACTGCAAGGTTCACATCATCGGGGTCCCTGTTGAAGTCTATAGCTTTCTGCGAGGACATCAGCTCCAACAGCACCACACCAAAGCTGTAGACATCACTCTTATCAGTCAATTGATAATTTCTGTAATATTCAGGATCAAGGTATCCAAGAGTTCCCTGAGCACATGTTGAAATGTGACTCATATCAGTATGAGCCAATCGTGATAGTCCAAAATCAGCAACCTTGGCATTCAATTTGTTATCAAGAAGAATGTTACTAGACTTCACGTCACGGTGATAAATTGGAGGGACAGCTGAGAAGTGGAGATAAGCAAGACCCTCAGCAGTGTCATGAGCAATTTGGAGACGTTGAGTCCACGAGAGAGGTGTTCGACCAACACCTTTTCGAGCTTGGAAATGCTCAAGTAGAGTTCCATTCTCAATGTACTCATAAACCATAATAGGCTGCTCTAACTCCACACAACAACCGAGTAAGTGCACAAGACTCCTGTGGTTAACTTGGCACAGAATTCGGACCTCATTGAGGACTTGGTCAGTGCCTTTCGTGTTTCCAATCTTCGCGATCTTCACAGCCACGACAGTGCCATCTTCAAGCGTTCCTTTGTAGACTTCACCATATCCACCAGCACCTAAGAGGAGGTCTCTGGAGAAGCTGTTTGTTGCCTTTTTAATCTCTTTTCCGGTGAAGACTTTTGCTGCTCTGCCTCCATTCGCATTTAGGATTGCTTCTCGCTCTTTGGTCAGGCGGTCTTGAGCTTCTTTGATGCGCCTGTGGCGCTTGTAAAGAACAATGGCAATGATGGCTGCAAGTAGTGATGCGCCAATGCCAGAAGTCAAACCTGCACAAGTTTTTTCTCCCTGTCAGTCACTAATCAATCCGGCATGGAAATGAGATTGTAACTTAAAGAATTGGTGTCCTGGGTTCATGTCCGAATTAAAACACGCTTGAAACACATCATAATTCATAAGTAATTAAACTGATTTCACTACTTAGAGTTTCATTCTATTTGCAAATTAGTACATCGATTCAAGCCAGTCTGCTAATTAATTAAGTAATCATTGTCTACTTTAGTGACCACCAAACAAATTTCTAAAGCATAATCAAATGTACATTTGAATGAAAGACGTATTGACTCATTAGATACACACAAACTTCTTATAGTAGCATATTAGATCTACGATATATTAAAATATCTACTCATTAGATATACTCACACTTTTGATAACACCATATCAACTCCTTACAGTCACAGCGTACTTGAGATCAAACTAAACTAATCTATCTTAATTGAACTATCTTACTTGATATATCGATACATTAATATGCAACTCTAAAAACACTCCCGATCACAAAAATTAACAAACACTTAACACTATCTGCCATAGAAATGAGATAACCATTTACCTGCTATAAGTCCAGTCCTGTCCTTCGAACCAACACTATCTGCCAAAAAGTAAAGCCAAACATTAGCATCTCAGCCAATCACAATCATCCAGATTATTCAAAAGTCAACATTGACAACCAAACAAACTCACCATCAACGCAAAACCCTGAAACCGGGTCCCACGTAAACCCGGAGTTACAGAAGCACCTCCGCACCCCATTCTGAACCGGGTCGGATCCACACACAGACTTCCCGTCACAATCCGACTGCGCAGTACACACCGGCTCCCTGGGCGCCACCCACTGAATCTCCACTCCCGGTTCGGGCCACCGGTTCACGGGCAAAACCGGATCCAAATTCACAAAACTCGTATAAGCGCTACAACCCGAGTCCCTGACCCGAATCATATACGACGTCGAGGACCCTCCCGCCCGAAACGTACAGCAAATCGGAGCCCTCTGGCACGACCCGACCGCGTTAGTATTGTTCACATACGTATGACACAGACTCGACGACGTGCAGTTCAACGGCGACCGGAGAAGAGTGTCCGTACAGTTGAGGTACAAGATGGTGTTGCTACTGGTGACGTTGAAGGGGAGGGAGTCGTTGAGCTGGATTCCCTGGTGGACGATATCCGACGTGACGCAGGAGTTGGACGACACGAAGCTGGAGGGGCGTACGACGAGTCGTTGGGCGGAGGGGGAGATGGAGGCGATCGGGTAGGAGTTGTTGAGGGTGTCGAAGAGGAGGGAGCCTGCCGCCGCGTCGCAGCGGATCTTGTATGACTGGTCTCCGCAGGTGGGGGAGGTGCTGAGAGGGTAGGGGACGGTGGTGTTGCCGCAGGGTGGGCAGAGCTGGACGGAGAGTGAGGTCCACGCGCACGAAAGGAGCAGCAGCGACGCCGTTAAGAGGCGGAGGTTGGGAGTAACGGCCATTTTGGGGAGGTGGAGGAGTGAAGGAGTGAAAGGCGTGAAGGTGTGACTGAGGTTTTAAACTTTTAATATAAGGTTGAGGGGTAGAGTTGGAAGGAAAAATGAGGGAAGATTCCGCGACTCTTTGAATTTTGGTGGGTAAACTTTGCTTGTCGCTTTCTGACGTTTTTGATCGGAGATTGTTTTCGAGTTTGACTTGTCTTGTTGCTAAAACATTGCGCTGGAAATTGATTTTTCCATCATAGAAATTCAATATCTGATTTTAATTATTTTCTTTCTTAAGAAATTAGGAAGGATATCATTTTGTATGATTTTCTTTTTGTACAAAGTTAAAAACTATTAAAAGCAAAAACTAATTGCGGGAGACTAAACCTGGAAATTGATTTTTCCATCATAGAAATTCAATATCTGATTTTAATTATTTTCTTTCTTAAGAAATTAGGAAGGATATCATTTTGTATGATTTTCTTTTTGTACAAAGTTAAAAACTATTAAAAGCAAAAACTAATTGCAGGAGACTAAACCAAAGAGATCAAAGTTGAAAGTTAAAATAACAGAGAAGTGATGACTAAACTCCGAAATGCAACTCAAAATGTGACCAAAGTTTGGTAGAGAATTCCCAGTGAAGTTAGCTTCTTGGAGAATGTGTGAAGAAGTTCTGTTTAAAAATAGAAATTCTTTCTTTTCACTCTATGAAGGTTCATCCACATGTAATTTTAGAGTCGCAATAATTCTTTTTAATCGCTTCGGTCATATATCACATTTTTAGATTTAGTTTTAGTAGTCGATCCAATAATCATGAGGTATATGGCAAAATCAACATTTATCCATCGTATTGTAGTAACGTAGTTGACAACGTTTTTCTATATTACTTATTTCCAAGTCCCTTTCTATTTTTCCTTCATCCGGTCAGCAATAATATCGTGATTTGGGGAATTTTTTCCCCCTTCGTTACATCGCAACTGGTCGCGTGAGTCAATGAGAACAAATCTCCAAGATATAGAAAACAAAGAGAAGAAAAGATAATGCAGCCAGTTGTTTTCATACAATTGAGAAAGAAGGGGTAGTTTAATACAAGATAATCTTTGGAGAGTGATATCCAGATACTGGAACGTGCTGCCGTTAAGCATTCATCTAGAAGATCAAACAAGTCTACTCTCCGTTCATGTCAGCAAGGCCATGAAAGCCAATGAATAATAGAGCAAACCTTGACTTGCCATTAAATTTCCAACTCTTACCAAACACAATAATGGCATCACCTCTAAACACAAGTCTACCTCGAAAAAACGGCGAAAGTAACAGGAAACATTATCACATAATTTCATTGATTGAACAGAAGAGAACCATCCCCCTTACATGATTGAAGATTTCCTAAAGCCCCCTCATACAAATATAATTACATTGATCACCATCATGGCAGGTATACACAATGGACTGAACATGTAGTACATCTCCGAACTGATGCGATTGATATGCAGATCGTGATGAGAACCTCTACCATGGAAGAATGAGCAATGCATGTATATACATATATACGTACAGAGTACATACATATATATGATATACAAGCCAATGTATGTACATGCAACTCAGATGAGTACTAGTCCAACGAATTACTGCTGCCTAACAAAACTGTACCATGGCCTCTTTGGCCTGTGAATTAGAGGAGCTCAAGTGGGTAGTTCGGCCAGAAGCAAGGTATGCCACCAGCCACATGCCACGTTTTTCGGGACACATCCATCGATTATGACTTGCGCTGGAATGTTGCGGTCGATCACATCACCCAAGCCAAGCTTCATCATTTGCAACAAATGACCAGTGTTAGGTTTGCAAGTGAATGCTTAATATGGGAGCATAACACTGCTAGAAATATTTCCTAGCCACTAAATTAAATAAAATATTGACGACAGCTGCTTCATACCTGGCCATACTTGTTCCATCCCCAGCCAAACACTTTTGCATCCTCTTCATGGCACAAGAGCATCAGCAAGAATGAAAGACAAAAAAGTCAGAGTCACTTCTGATGACAATTCATGAGTTGAAGTTAAAACACAATGTCTCATATGCATGATCAATCGACAATATCCAAACCACTGATATTTCCACCTACAACAACAAATTCATTCTTCCCCCAGCTAGTACTGATGTGTTCTAAAGAGTAGTTGAGTCTCTTATGAAATAACCAATTAGATGTATTGTTCTTTTCCATCTTTTTTCTTTCATGCTTTCTGGACTGATGGGGATTTGACAGATGTCTAACACACAAAACCAAAAGTGTGGTGATAACCATTTAAGACTGGATACTCTTCGTAATTTAGCTTCAAGAAATCTGAAGTCAACTATCATGAAAGAGTAGGGGAGCCTGTAAAAGTGGAAGAAGACATACCAGTGATAATGCAACTATGACGAGCTCCACAGGAAACAATTTTTGCGTTCGCATTTTCCAGAATAGGAGCATCCAAAAGTCTCGGAATAGTCTGGAATATGATTCAAGAAAAGTCAATTAAGTAGTTTCTCAGATATGAAGATAGTTGTCAACATGAAAGCTGTGTAGCAGCCAATGAATCATTTAAGAATAATACAAACTACTTCTTGTCAAAAAGAAACTAGTAAATAAATCAAAATCCAAAGCACCAAAGTCACCGTGATTAGTTTATTTGATAACTTTACGACATCTCAGTTAATGAAATTGCTGTTGCCTATATAGTCTAACATAGGATTAGCTGTTTTCAAACTTCAGAGTTTACCTCAGCTTGATCAGCTCCAGTTCCCAACTGTCCAAACTGATTCCCCCCAAATGCATAAACATCACCATCAGCTGATATGCAGACAGTATGCCACAGTCCTGCAGCAACACTCTCTATCCGGATACCGAGTAATGAAGAGACACATATTGGGGTTAGCTCATCATCTGTACTTCCTTGTCCACACTATACCAGAAAAAGACATTTGAAGGAAATCAGTTTCACTCCTTTATCATCAAAAGCAAACTTGTGCAGAAACAAACAAAGTGGGAGATAGATAACATGGAGTAAGAAAACAAAGGTCTGTCCCTCCCTCTTTAAGCGAATCTCATCTTGAGCACCTACGGTACTTTTTTCTCCACCCTTTCTAGATTCACTACATGTTGATTCCGAAGAACAATTAAAACTGGGGAACTCCAGTTAAGTGTTGCAGGTGAACAAAGAGACTAAAAGAAGTGTTCCAGCTTAAGTAGTAGGACCAGGTATATCGTGTTTAGCACTATAGGCAATGAGTTTCTCTAACTTTTTTTTGTTGCTACTGAGTTTCTAATTTTCTGTAAACAAGACCGTGATTGACAGTTTTGTAATCAAGAAACCAGATGTACAGAAGTTTGGAATGGGAAGTTGGACTTGACTTTTTACTATCCAGCAAATAGTTGTGCAGTAGGATGCAGCAAATTTAACCCAGATCAGCACCCTTCCAAATGAAGACAGAAATATTCACAATAATATTCTCAAGAAGAGAAACCATGAGGCACAGAGGCAGTCCGAGAAAAGGCTTAGAACTACAGAAACTCACCTGTCCATAAAGCCCCCAACCAAAAGTAAGTAGTGCTCCAGCATCTGGAATATAAGATTGAAAAACAAATGAGTGAATGACCATAAATATTTAACAGCTATAAGGCAACAATTTAAGAATGCAAAACATCTCAGTCGTACCACATGTCAAACTATGCAAAAGTAACCTTTGAATACAGAAGGCTTGCCCTCTGATATATCATGTAGTTTGGAAGACGGATCTTATAGTTCCAATGACTGAACATCCTTCCAGCTATAATTCCAAGCATAGTCAACTTAGTTTAGCATCGGTTTGGATTAAATATTCCAGATTACTCTCACATTTGTTACATCTAGTATATAAAACTGTCAATTCCTACAAATAAAGTTTTGTATCTGCAAACATTGCTCCAGTTAAAAGTGAGCTCTCCAATGGTGGTTACCTTTTTATAAAAGATGAAGAGTGTTGAACCTCTTTTCATCTAATTGAATTTTCAAATTGTTTTCTTCAAACTCAATCAGCAGTCTTAGAGGTCTTTAAATAAGGAAACATTTGAAGATTATAATAGGGTAGAGATATGTAAAAGGTACAGGTTGAGTATTTAGGACAAATTATCAACCTTAGTAGTAACCTAATAAATATCATCCAGCTTGATTGCCCATGTATTAACTAAAACGGGAGAAGGAACATAAAACCTGTACCTGTTATCACTGCACTATGTCGACCTCCGCAGGCAATCCCTTTCACATAACTTCCAGGTACTCTGAAACTGTGTTCCTCTGAATTCATGATCCCATAAGAAGAGGACTTGATACAAGGTATAGGATGAGGGGTGGACACCATACGTATCCGTGAGCCCAGACCAAGCTGCCCTTCACCTCCATATCCCCATCCCCACACCTGTCCCATATCTGAACTTTGGGAAATCAGAATACATCGTATATGTCAAACTTTACATAATAGATTTTACATAGCTTCTAGCATCTAATTTGATACAGCATTGGAACTTTTTGCAATTACTCAAATGGAAAGAGACTATGGCACATGTAGCAGGACAAGTATAGATCAGAAAATGGCAAGTTACCTGACAATGCTAGAGTATGGCGTCCTCCAGCAGCAACATTGGCTATTCTAACTCCTGGGTTCAAAGTCACAAGACATGGCAATGCTGAGAGAGTTTCATCACCAGACGATGAACTTTCAGCTGCTTGCTTTGCTGAAGATACTCTTCTTCGCTTTGAACTTTCTTCTCCAGCTCCTCTAGCTTCAGTAGCAGACATGATTCCGCCAGTGGATCGTGAGCCTTGAGAGCGAGGGCTATCTATATCATAACCACGCATAAGTCAGCAATGGATGGAATAAAGCTTCTGCCATTATCATCAGAAATAGGCCATAATGAAATTACCTTGGTCTGTCAAGAAAGAACTCTGCCTTTCCAATACATCCTTTTCAAAGTTTGCACTCGTAGATGGTTCAGCAATGACCTTCCCAGAGGGAACACACTCTTTCCATCCCCATGTATAAACTCCTCCAGTATCTGCATCAAAACTAAAACCAATTAAATGCCTCCAGTGTGCATCATAACTAAATAACAGGGGGAGATACATAAATCAACTTTGTTTCCATACTTCAATCAATCAACAAGTTGGCTGGCTTGGTCTGCTTCTAGACATATTATGTTGATTAAATCTATTTCATGATCAAATGAAGTTGAGAAATCAAGAATACCTGTAACTGCAACACAATGCGCCCAACCTGCAGCTGCCTTAACTAGAGAAACTTCAGCTGGAAGAGGAAACGGCTCCGGTGTTTCCTTCATGAGTAAAATTGAAAGCAATGTGGGTTAGTTCCACCAACAACGAAAGAAATCGATGAATCAACAAAAAAGTATTGTGTAATGCTGCTCTACCCCATGCTTCCCAGATGTCACATAGCTTTGACCCAGATCATCTGTCGAACCCCATGTAATCAGCTTTCCAGACTCTAGGCGAAAACATAACAAGGAATCATGAGCACGAAACTTCTACCTCGGAAAAAGGAATTAAAAGAAAGCAGATAGAACTAGGCATTGCAAATCAGCATTGCAAAGAAATTGATAGAAGCAAAAGCTTAGCTTTAATCCAATTATATCCAACAAATAAAGAGTCACAGAATCCTTTTGACAATACCAAACTAGAACCAAAGAAAACCCTCATTTCCCCAAACCAACGACAGTAAAAAACATTACTTTCACCAGGAAAATGACAGAATACTAAAAAAATATGAAAGAGCAAGAAAAAAAAATCCCCAAATAGATTGTGAAAATCGGTAAAGATTGAAAACAAATAAACCAGTAACTTTGAGCACCAACTCACTTGACAAGCTGCTTGAACAAGTTCTCTACTTTTCAAAGCAAAAAATTTGCTTTAACACAAAATAGTTCTCTACTTTTCAAAGCAAGTTCTCTACTCCTATTTTTTCTTCCACATTTTCTCAGCAACCAAACAGAAGCCAAATGCATTGAAATCCATCACCCCCGCCAAATTAACAAAAAGGAAAAAAAAATCCTTCCAAAATCCAAAATTTGAAATCAAATTCCGAAAAGCTTAAAACAAAACTAATGCAGGGAGATAGAAGAGAGCACCAGAAATGGCCATGGCGAAGCCGCAACCGCCGCCAAACACATCCCTCCAGGAGTAATCACCACCCGGCCGCACAACCGTCGGCGACAAAAGCGGCGACCTTTGAGGCAGAGCTCCGGGAAGATAACCCCACATCAACACCACCTTATCTCCACCCCCTCCCTCCTCCATATTCACATCTCCGCCGTCATTCATCGCCGGAAAAAAATCGAAACCCAAAAAAACACACAGTAAACAAGGAGCTGAGCAAAAGCAAATCAGTGGGTGGCAGAGTTGGGCTTTGCTTCTATTCTTTTCTTTCCTTTTCTGGAATTTTCTTCTCAGATTTAAAAGGAGAGGGATTTAGATTGGTGGAGAGAGCTTTGGACTTTTTTAAGTGAAAATTTCAAAGTGCCCCTATATATTTTGCTGGGTGCGCAAATAAATGGGGCCGAATCATTTTCAGGAAATTGAGGAGGCCACGTCGGAGTTTTCACGTGGTTCTCCCGCCACGTGGCGAGGTTCCGGCCGCTAGATGCCTCGGCGATTGCTGGCCAGTAATTCCCAGAAGTTTCTGGAAGGTCGTTCTTTCCTACTCCAGAGAACATGCTTAGGAGCTGGCGTGGTCGCTTTTGGTCCTGCCTCGTGTGAGGATCTGATGCAAGCGCCAATGATTGTGTTCTGCCACGGCTCCGCCCCTCGATTGGGACTTGTCCAAATATTTCTTCTGTTTGTATATTTTTTTTTCCCTTAATAGCGTCCTAAATTTGGGTACTAGGATATTGGAAGTTCCAATTTGTTCTCACCTGGACATAGTGTTATGTCTTTCTCTTTGGCTTAAAATATTATGTCATGTCTCTAAAACACCAACTATTTTATACAAATATCGAGTCTCGTCCATCTGTATTAAGATATTATGAGGTTATCTGAACATTTTAATCTCGAATATATTAGGAGGTTGTTTAAGTGTATTAATTTAGTTTGAGGCTTTTATTTTTTGTAAGTTAGTCATTGTACAAATATCCTTGTACTTACACACATATCAAGAGGCATATCTACTACGTAGTATACTCAGAACCTCTTATTCGGGCATTCTTCACCATATATGGTTAGACATGCTATTTCTAACCTCTATAACCATGAAGTTTAGCCCCTTTAATTCTCTACATTAATTAATTAGGTAGGTTCGGTTTATATTAAAGTTCTCTTCTGGTAACCACTTCATCATATAAATTATATATGATGTACATGTTGGTTCGATAAGATTATGCCTAATTTCAATTATCACATGCATATGAAGTTTGGTGTGTCTCGATCAATTTGCATCCCAACGCCCAGAAAGTTCCAATTAGGTGCATAATGTTTGGCTTCGTTTCCATTGTGGATGCATAATTTGCACATTGTTGGATCACAAGGATGTTCGTCGCTGACAACTAGTGAGAACAGCAACATGCCCCATTAATTACCTGGATATACATGCGAGAATGTGTGAAAAAATTGTGCTAAAGTAGAACAATTTGGAATAGAAAAAGTTCTATTATATGTTGTTCAACATTTATGTTGACTGTAATGATAATTGTTAAATTAGCAGTCGATCAAAATCAATTAAACTAAAACCTTAATTCAACTGTTCAAAAACATTTGAAACATGAATATAGCTGACCGAGTTGTGAATCATATTTGAACTTTATGTGGTTAGAGAGCCATGATCGTGTGTGGTTAATCTACAGACATCAACGCGATCTACTGTTTGAGAATGCAATCCCATGGCTAGTGTTAGGATTTAATTTCATGATTGAATTTCAACAGGGTGGGTCAGAGACTTCAAGTGGTTATTCGAATACGGATCCGTAATACCACAAACTAGACCAATGTCTTGCTCTTACTACACATGTTTCATCTTTGAGCCTCATATAAGTACTAGACAAAATGGTACCCCAAATGCACCCTATTAGGGCCCCTATAATTATATGCTCTTCCACTTCTTAATCATCGACTTGGTCTCAGAACTCCTCCTGTGGCTAGGAAACGAGGTCCCTGGGCTCCCCCTGCGGCGGACCTACTGTGATCGAGTGGCGGATGATGTATTGGGATGATTACAAATGGCATTAGAGACTGGTATTGCCACACATCGTCGATCGTACGAACTCGTACTGTTTGAGTTAGGGCTACCAGTTTGCGACACATGGTGTTCACCGAGTCGACCCCTCAGTTTTTAGGGTGGGGTTTGGATTACGATGATCATTTTGGGGTCGATCGTTTAGAACTGTGGTGGCGAAGTTCCATGCATGCATGTAGGGGCCCTATATCTATATGTTGGTGTATGGATTGTCCTCCTCAGGTTGTAGGATCGATGTGTTTCATTCCCTGCTTCATAAAATAAGCTTAAACCATTTATTGGAAAATTCAGTTATGACTTATGTATGATACAACAATTACTGCGTAATACACACACACATACTGCAGGCCTGTTCTGGGGCGGACGTCTGCACTGCCCCCAAAAGTGTGGACGTCGATGCTTCTGCAGCTATCAAGCGTCGACGGCAGTGTGAATCTTGCTGGACGGAGGCTAGGGGCATCCCAGATAGCTTTACCATGAAGATGAAGGCCAAGGAGATCGAGGTCAAAGGTTCTGGGCAGCGATCTCACCTGAAACTTCAAACCCAATCAAGGTCGACTGCATACTGGTATCCGGCGAGTCCACCAGCAAGAAAAAAGGTCAAGATAGACGTCTGGTCTCCATCCGGCGAGATTCGCGCTGCCGTCGGCCCTTGATCTGTGCAGAAGCATCGACGTCTGTACTTTTGGGGCAGTGCGGACATCCACCTTAGATCCTCTCTGTATATATATATATGTGTGTGTGTGTATTTGGATCAATTCACTGAATCCATAAGCATAATTAGTTTCGCTGTAGTTCGATTGGGTTGATGAGTACCAAATCAAAGCACAACCTTAGGTTGTAGTGATACTGTGTGCGGTCATTGCAATTGTTTGGTTCTACACCTGTACTAGTAATTTACCGTGTTCAATGATTTTCTACTGCTCGACTATGTTTTGGTTGAGTTGGTCTTTCGTTGACGGCTAGTTCAACGACTCCTATTATAAAGTGATTTCACCTAATGAACAAGCTTACTTTACTTCATATTGAATACTATTGATCAATTCATATTATTTCCAATACGGTCCAATTAGTAACAAATAGATCACACTGCTCTCCAACGAAATATTAGCATATCGTTAAAATGATAAACACAAAATAATAGAACCATCGATATGGATTGTAACCTGAGATACCCAAATTACATGGAAAGATGCAAAATTGGCTTAACCCTCGCTGGCTAAATTTGGAGTACGTGTCATGCTGTTCTCGATCAAGGATTCACGATCGAATAACACATATTATAGATGATGCCTTGTGCATACATTGCTCACTGAATTACACACACAAATAGTATGTCGTATGAGAAGGTAAGCCAACCAATCCGTGTGAACAACTCTCATGCCTCTAGAACCTGCCTAGCTTGAGTCCATCCATATGTAAAGCTCACTCTGAACACCAAAGTTCCGTAACACAAAGCGGAAGCTAGCTACTACTTAGTAACTACAGTCATTTGCAGTAGATCATGGAAAGCAGAAAGGTGAATAGCAGGAGCAATTTCCAGATGCCCCTTCACTACCCTAGGTACACCAGAAAGGACTACCAGGACATGCCCGAGTGGAAGCTCGACCGCCTTCTTGCCAATTATGGGTTGCCGGCTCACGGTGACTTGGCTTACAAGAGAGACTTTGCAATGGGTGCCTTTCTCTGGCCTGATCATTGTCGCCATGGTCCCAATCCAAGCCATTGTAATTCATACAATAACCCTAGCATTAAGGCGGATGCTTCCAATTAATTATTCTGGCTCTCAGAGACAAAAGATTGAGAGTCTTATAGCTTGGTAGCTACTTGTAGTTTCAATATCTTATCACATCTTTTTGTTCCATTTTGCTTTTGCCAATCCGTTTTCTTATTGAGGAGTTTTATATATTTCATGCCCCCTCTCTAGTTCTCTTTCAGTTCTTGGTTTCTTTAATAATAAATAAAAACTCCTCAATTTGCATTAATAATAACAACTATGTTTCTAATTAAATAGAAATTCAGGCTCGTCTCCAGTATCCCCCTCCCACTATCGAAGGTTGAGTTGGATTAATTTCCGTTTTCTATATTCTATCCAGTCACAAATCAATGCAAGTATATATATATAGGTAAAAGTTCAGAAACAAAAAGAACCAAAATTGTTACTATATTCTGGTCCATAATAACCAGTATCAAGTAGGGCCACTACAAGAAAAAACATGTTTAACAACTTGCAATTCACGTTGTCAATCACTTTTGACAACGTTTGGCGCATGTTGTAGATGCCAAAGTCATTAAAAGTCCATGAGTCCTTAACATCGCGCTTTGCACGTTGTCAAAAAGAGGTGAAGCACGTTGTTGTAATTATTCAACAATGAGCTCTGCACAATGTCATAAATTTTCGACAACGTTTCAAGTGCATGTTGTAAGTTTTAACAACACTCTCAGCATGTTGTCTTTAGTTTTCGACAGCATACATGGTATGTTGTCATATTACTGAATACGTTGTTATAATGTTTCAATATATATTATTGCACTCAATTTGCTGGGTTCTTTCCTTTACCTTTCTCAATAACTCTGTAAACATTCACCATTACTTGAGCACATTCCCATGCCAATATTAGTAGACTAACCATGTAAAAGAAAAATATACATTTCATTAAGAGTATCATATTGTCTAATAGATATATTCCTTACAAAAAATGCAAGACAAAGTACTGAATCCTTTGTGGATCATTGGTAATTGACAAAACAAGCATTGTTGTGACTACAAATATCATAAATTAAGAGGAAGTTCAATGGATCCTATCGGGTTCTAATGCTCTGTGCAGTTTTTCCAGTAACTTCAAGAATCCTAGCAGCTGGTTTGGCCAATGAAACCTGTAATATCTAAAGCTATGCCTGCGCGATAGATACTGAAAACATGAAAGCATTGTCCAACGGTCAGGAAACTAACACCAATCATCTGTGTGTTTTAGGTTATTAAATCGATTAACCTGTGGAGTGACATTTAAAAGGAAACAAAGATGATTAGTTTATTATTACTGCATCCCAGCAATAAATTGTAAGCATTGCAGCTTATGGAACTTGACGACACTTGGTATTTATATGATGTGTAAATGCAATACAAGTAAATGAAGTGTGGCCGGAGTCTAAAATACATATGTATAAGCTTTGAATTAATTTTACAGATAAGCTTATGCACTATTTGAATTCAAATAATATTGCAGTTGAGGGTTTGATAAAGCAGTTGAGAAAAATGACAGTTTCTTTATGGATGGAACTGTCATGTGAAGCTTCTATATTAATGTCAGACTAGTCCCTTCTGAAACACGAGTTTTTTCTCAAAATTAGTCCCATTACTAAGAGAATATCAAGGTGGATTCAGGAGAAGGCTGTCATGGACAATGCAAGTGCATCGAGTAAGTTTTCTGGGTTCATGTTCTTATGTTTAGTTTTCTGCAGAAATCAGTTTCCATTGAGGAGGATTAGATCTGTTTCAAAGGGATCCGTTAAGAATTTTCTTCCTCACTTGGATCCATCTCAAGGGGATATTAGCTCTCTAAGATCTGTGTAGAGGAGATTTCACTTCACTTGAATCTTCCTCAAGGAGATTTTTTCCTTACTTGGATTTAACTCAAGGAGATTTCCAAACACTGCTATAAAAGAATTTCAGTTTTTGAATGTACATGATTTGATCTAGTATAGGTTCTAAATTATGTGTTTGTGATTGTTTAAGCATACTGTTTCTAACAATTGGTATCAGAGCAGCCATACATAGATCAATTACATGTAGAATGAATTAACTGCATTAAGTTATGAATTCTGGGAATTTTAATTACTTTAATCCGCATCAAGTAATTCATAAAATATTTTACTTGTATATTCTTGATCATAACATACTGATTTAGTAATATACATTAACTTTATGAATTTTCATTTGTTCTTATGCTTTAATTCGACAAAATATCCATATGTGGTTCACATTCAAGTTCATATCAGATTCATATTATAGGCATATGCATATATATTCATTCATCTGTTATTGCGATTATGTGATGATTGGTGTGTGAATATGCTGATATGATAACTGATGTGAAAATAAATGCATCAAGTGCTTCCAAAGTGGCCTAAGAATGTCTTAAATGGAATTATTTACATCATTATGTTAATCTTTAAGAACATATGTGCTGTCAAAGTGGCTTTATGTCAAAAGAGAAAAACGATGTCAATGTTCTATTGCTAAGTTGCAGGTTTTGAAACTTAAAATTAATTTGCACCGGTTTCCAAAGAAACACAGTTGCAGACATTTGGTTTTGAATCTGATATATATATATATATCTTCAGTAAATGAACATTCATATATCAACAAAGATTAGTACACCACAAAGGTCGTCAAAGTCTTGAAATTGATAAAGTTTCATATTGCTGCATATATATACTACATTATTTGGGACATACAGTTTATTCTGGTATTGAGTTACACTAGATTAATCTGTTTGATCATTTCACATGCAGCTATGCACTTTCCTATGAGCATCAATCAGATTGAGCTTCTGAATGGCTCAAACTTTAAGAAATGGAAAGGGGACATAGAACTGAATCTGGGGATATTGGATTATGACCATGTGTTGAAAGAAGATCCTCCAGCAGCATTAACTGAAAGTTCTAGCAGAGATGCAAGGGACAAATATGAAAAATGGTATAAGCATAACAAGATGGCATTGATCATGATCAAGAAAAGCATGCGTGAAAATGTGAAGGGCAGTATACCTGATTCAGAATTGGCCAAGGAGTTCTTCAATTCCATTGCAGAAAAGTTTAAAATTTCTGATAAGGCTGAAGTGCAGAATTTGGTGAGGTCTCTTGCAAGGATGAAATACAATGGAAAGACTAGTGTGAGAGAGTACATAATGAGAGGTTCTGATATTGCTGCAAGGCTGAGAGCACTGAATATGGCTATAGATGATTCATTCCTGGTGTACATGATTCTGGACTCACTCCCAAATGAATATTCTCAACTCAAGACATTGTACAAGACTCAGAAAGAAAAATGGAGCATCAATGAATTGATTTCACTGTGTGTGGAAGTTGAAGATGAAATGCAGAAGCAAGAAGGACAAGAGGTGGCTGTGAATCTGATGTCCAAAATCAAGTACAAGAAGAAATTTGGCAACAGCAAGAACTTTAAACCTGGAACCACTGTAAGCACCTCTAAATCCATTATGAAATCTGATCATGATAAAATGAAAAACAAACCTGCAGGTGGCATTAAGTGTTTCTTTTGCAAGAAACTTGGTCACTTTAAGAAAGATTGTGAAGGTTTCAAAGCTTGGCTGAAAAAGAAAGGTAGTTTTCTTTTAAAATCTGTTTTCAATTTTGAGTCAAATGCTTTTGTAAATGACAACTCTTGGTGGTTTGACACTGGTTCCCCTATTCATATTGTCAATTCATTACAGGGATTGTCAGAGATTTCAATCCCAAGAAAGAATGAGACAAGGGTGTGTACTGGAAGTGGTCAAAGAGTGGCTGTGAAGGCTGTAGGGATTGTCAAACTCAAGTTTAGGAATAATTATGTATTAGTATTGAACAATGTGTACTGTATTCCAAGTATTAGTAGGAACTTAATTTCTGGTTCTCAATTTGTAGCAAACAATGGTTTCAGCTTTTCAAGTAATAATAAAGTTATGTATTTCTATCATGGTTCAAATTGTTTTGGAGATGCTGATTTGGTAAATGGTTATTGGTGTGCAAATTGTGAAAATATTGTAGCTGAAACTGATGACAGCAAGAAAATTTTTCTTTTAAGCAAATCAGGTTCAAAGAGAAAATTTTGTGATGCATCATCTTTCCTGTGGCATAAAAGATTAGGTCATATCTCAAAACAAAGATTGCAAGAACTTGTGAAACAAGGTATTTTACCTGCCTTGGACTTTACAGATTTTGAAACTTGTGTAGACTGCTTGAAAGGCAAGATGACAAATGCTAGGAACACAGGTTCAAAGAGAAGTGAACAAATGCTTGATTTAATTCACACAGATATTTGTGGTCCTTTTCCAGTTAGTACAATCTGTGGGAATTGTTATTTCATCACTTTCATTGATGATTTTTCAAGATTTTGTTACATTTACTTAATTTCAGAAAAGTCACAAGCTTTGGAATTTTTCAAAATCTATAAGGCTGAGATTGAAAAACAAACTGGAAAATTGATTAAGTGTATCAGATCAGATAGGGGAGGTGAATACTTTGGCAGGTATACAGAACAAGGACAACACAAGGGTCCTTTCGCATTGTACTTGCAAGAATGTGGGATAGTGGCTCAATACACTACTCCTTATAACCCACAGCAGAACGGAGTATCAGAAAGGAGGAATAGAACCTTGATTAGCATGGTGAGAAGCATGATTGTAAGGTCTGCATTGCCAAAATTTCTGTGGGGAGAAGCTTTGAAAACAGCAAATTATATTTGCAATAGAACTCCAAGCAAGGCTGTGATGAAAACTCCTTTTGAATTGTGGTGTGGTTACAAGCCTAGTTTAAATCATTTTCATGTGTGGGGCTGTAATGCAGAAGTGAGAGTTCATAATGTGGCAGATGGCAAGCTTGATTCTCAATCAGTAAGTGGTTATTTTATTGGCTACTGTGAAAAATCAAAAGGTTTCAAATTCTATTGTCCAAACAGAAGCACAAGGATTGTGGAGTCGCATAGAGCCACATTCTATGATGAAATGTTTGACAACAATCCAAGAAAAGATGCAGAAAAGGAGATGGTGGCAATGCAAAATAGCAACAAAGCTTTTGAAGAATGGTTTGTGTACCAGGATTGCAATGCCTCATCAATCCTGGACCAAGAATGCAACAACAATTCAGTTTCAGAAAATGAAGTATTTTTGAATCCTGTTCCAGAAAATGAAGACGATGACATTGCAGCACATCAAGTTGAAAATGAAGTGCAAAATGGTACTGGAAATGATAATGCAGTAGCAGCTGTTCAAAATGGACAAAGTATGAATAATGATGTGCAAGTACAGCAAGTTGATCAACAAGATGAGACAAATGCAGCACCAAATGTAGAAGTGTCTCAACTTGTAGCCTTGAGAAAATCTACAAGAACCAGAAAATGTGCCATATCAGATGATTACAAGCTGTACCTGACTATTGAAGAATCTAATCTAGGAGATGAAGATGATCCCATATCAGTTGCAGAAGCTATGCAATCTGTAAATAGTGCAAAATGGAGGTTAGCAATGGAGGATGAGCTTCATAGCATGGCACAAAATGGTGTGTGGACTTTAGTTGATAAACCATGCAATGCTAAGCCTATAGGATGTAAATGGGTGTTTAAGACCAAAAAGGATGCAGATGGCAAAGTAGAAAGGTATAAAGCCAGGTTAGTGGCTAAGGGCTATAATCAAAAGGAAGGAATTGATTATAATGAGACTTTCTCTCCAGTCTCAACCAAAGATGCATTCAGAGTTGTCATGGCCCTAGTAGCACATTTTGACCTTGAGTTGCACCAGATGGATGTCAAGACTGCATTTTTGAATGGAGATTTGCATGAGGAAATTTATATGTTGCAGCCAGAGGGTTTTGCAGAAGATGAAAGCAAGGTTTGCAAGCTCAAGAAATCAATATATGGTCTTAAGCAAGCTTCCAGGCAATGGTACCTCAAGTTTGATAAGGTAATCACTCAATTTGGATTTTTGGAAAATAAATTAGATGAGTGTATTTATCTTAAGACCAGTGGGAGCAATTTTATTTTGCTAATTTTGTATGTTGATGACATTTTACTTGCAAGCAGTAATATTTGCTTGTTGAAAGAAACAAAGGCTTTTCTATTAAGTCAGTTTGACATGAAGGACATGGGGGAGGCACATTATGTGCTAGGCATAGAGATAACCAGAAACAGAAAGCAATATGCTTTGGGTTTATCACAGAAAAATTATGTGGACAAGATATTGCAGAGATTTGGCATGCAGGGTTGTAAGTCAGGTGATGCACCAATATCTAAGGGAGATAGGCTGCACAAGGGTCAGTGTCCTAAGAATGTGTTGGAAGCAGAAAGCATGAAAAATGTGCCTTATGCAAGATTAGTGGGGAGCTTGATGTATGCTCAAATCTGTACAAGGCCTGATATATCATTTGCAGTAAATATGCTTTCAAGGTTTCAATCAAATGGAGGCCATGAACATTGGATAGCAGGAAAGAAGGTGTTGAGGTACCTGAAGAAGACTAAGGATCACATGTTGGTTTACAGAAAAATTGATGAGCAAGAACTTGAGGTGGAGGCCTACACAGATGCATCCTACAAATCAGACATGGATGACTTGAAATCAACATCTGGATACATATTTCTTCTAGCAGGTGGAGCCATTTCATGGAAAACTGCAAAGCAGACCTTGACAGCAACGTCAACTTTTCAAGCTGAATATATTGCCATTTATGAAGCAACAGGACATGCATTATGGTTGAGAAATTTTATTTCTCATTTGAAGCTAATAAGCTCTGTAGAAAGGCCTATGGTGATTTACTGTGATAATGCATCAGCAGTGTTCTTTTCAAAGAACAACAAGAGGTCTTCAGATTCAAGGAACATTGATGTCAAGTACTTTGCAGTGAGAGAAAGTGTTAGGGATGAAGAGATCGAGGTTGTAAAGATTGGAACTAAAGATCAGTTAGCAGATCCATTGACAAAAGCTTTACCAGTAGCTGATTTTGTCAAGCATGCTGCACATATGGGAATTAAAGACATCATCTAAAGTTGAATTATGTCAGAATCATCACCATTTAGTATGTACTATGGCTTTATTATTGTTTAGTTGTGATATGATCGATAATGTGCAATTATATTATTAAGTTTTATCCTATTAAGCATCTGCTAAAATCAAGAAGTACATGTACATATTGCAATTCATATGATGGCAATACATATATGCAGATTGTGGTAAAAGTTTCAGAATGAGATATAATTTGCTTTGTTTCTATTAATTTAGAAATTTTGGTAGGACTTCAAGTATACTTGTGATTAAATGCATTTATAGCACAAGTATGCTAGTACTGCTGCGAATAAAATTCATGTGATTATAGTCTGTTACAAGGTGATTTTGGAATATTGGTGTCTATCCTCATTCACCAAAATGTTCTTAGGTTCCTTGAAGCAGGCATATAATTGACAGGATTATTAATCAATTGAATTTGAATGACTTAAGTAGATTTTAGACTCACAGTGCACATTTCAGTAGGTCATTCTCATATATTTGTGTTGTAATATATCTATTCAGGTAGTGTCAAGTTCAGTGGGAGATTGTAAGCATTGCAGCTTATGGAACTTGACGACACTTGGTATTTATATGATGTGTAAATGCAATACAAGTAAATGAAGTGTGGCCGGAGTCTAAAATACATATGTATAAGCTTTGAATTAATTTTACAGATAAGCTTATGCACTATTTGAATTCAAATAATATTGCAGTTGAGGGTTTGATAAAGCAGTTGAGAAAAATGACAGTTTCTTTATGGATGGAACTGTCATGTGAAGCTTCTATATTAATGTCAGACTAGTCCCTTCTGAAACACGAGTTTTTTCTCAAAATTAGTCCCATTACTAAGAGAATATCAAGGTGGATTCAGGAGAAGGCTGTCATGGACAATGCAAGTGCATCGAGTAAGTTTTCTGGGTTCATGTTCTTATGTTTAGTTTTCTGCAGAAATCAGTTTCCATTGAGGAGGATTAGATCTGTCTCAAAGGGATCCGTTAAGAATTTTCTTCCTCACTTGGATCCATCTCAAGGGGATATTAGCTCTCTAAGATCTGTGTAGAGGAGATTTCACTTCACTTGAATCTTCCTCAAGGAGATTTTTTCCTTACTTGGATTTAACTCAAGGAGATTTCCAAACACTGCTATAAAAGAATTTCAGTTTTTGAATGTACATGATTTGATCTAGTATAGGTTCTAAATTATGTGTTTGTGATTGTTTAAGCATACTGTTTCTAACATAAATTACCTTAGAGCACAACAGGAAGACCATGTTGCAACAGATTCTCCTGCTGCAATAATCCCCTTTCTAAGCATCCATGGACTGCTGGAAAAGCTATGCAAATGAAAACCTAAAAGTTAATGTAACCAAAATGTATGGAGTACAGAGCAACATCTGCCAGGCAACTTCTAGCCTTCTACTCAAAACCATTATGTGCATTACTCTAGTGAAATACATGACCAAAACAATATCTTTGAACCTGTGTTCTTTACTCAACATTTATAGTTTTACCCGACTATCCAATTACCAATAATGGAGTAACGATAGCAGCTAACTGCTTGACTACTTGCAGCTTTCTATCAAAAACATTCTGCTAGACAATACCTTTGATTGCCTTTACCATTTCCAACAGATCAAAAGCCTGAACATGATCACATAAAAGAAGGGCATAAATTCAAAGCACTGTATAGTAATAATTATTAAGTTGAAGATTACTTTACGGCAACAAACCAACCTTAGAGATAGAAGTAAACCAGGCCTGCAAATAAGAAAATAAGTAAGCCCCTTGCAGATCCATGTCGGCGTACCACATTTTGCATCATTTGCATATACACAACCACATTAACATCAATCTGATCGATCATTATGCAAATTACACAAACCGAAACATCAAACGTTGCCACAAATACCTGATACACCATCCATTAGACCATCACTCTCAGAGGATGATTCCCAATACAGCTAAAATTAAAGTATTTCAAATTCACTCTCAAAACCACTTTTATCTAATTCTCATGAACATTCATTATACTGTCCACAGTTGTACACAGTAAGACTGCAATGTCTCATACTCACATCCTTCAATCGAATTTTTATATCAATTTCACTATCTAGCATGAATCATCTTTATTTTCAATGCATACCTAGTGTTCGACAATATGCCAATTCAGGAGGAACAAGCAAACATGAAGAAGCAAATGAATAACAGTGTTTTGCAGCTGCGAGGCTAAAAGCTGAGTTCTTCAAACAATTTTCAAGCTAAACAACATGTTGTGCTGATTAGAACGCAATAGGAACAAAGACGATGAAATTGAAGGTGCGAAATAGTGGAACACCTAATATGAAGAAAGAACGAAGTACCTTCGTAGCCGTAAACGCCGGAAATCCGGCCATCGAAATGCTTCGGAGATTGACAACCGAGGTCGGCAGTGAAAGTGGAGTCAGTGGCGCAGTCGCCGGAGCCGAGGCAGAGGATGAGCTGGTAAGGACGTAGCCGACGCTAGGCGGCACGTGGGAGGTACTCGAATGATTGGAGGACCACAGCCGAGGCGGAGTCGATCCTGCCGTCGTGAGGGCGAAGCCGTTTGAGAGAATGAGAGTTTAGAGCTTCAGAGTTCAATTCTTCAAGCCCAGGATTTTATACGTTTTGGATCTCTGATGGATTCAGAGGGCTGATTTTTTTATATTTTTTTTTCTTTTTCTCTTTTTTTCTTTGAGAAAGATCGAGTTGAGTTTGTAGTGACTTTAGTCCACAGCCCACAGGTGCTTTATGTTGAGCACAATTGTTCTGCTATTTTTCTTGTATCTTTTATCTCAAAGTTTTAACAGCGTTCGCTGCACGTCGTTGTTTTGAAAATATTTAACAACGCGCATTTATACTTGTTAATGTTTTAATTGACAACTTAAAAATAACAACGTGTAAGGTGAGTTGTCAATAACTAAATTAACAACATGCAAATGACGCATGTTGTGGTATACAGTTTTTGACAACGCACATTGTTTGCCTGTTGTAGAAAACTATAAACAACAACGAGCATTTATAATATGTTGTAAATATGATGTTGTCGTAGACCATTTTTCTTGTAGTGGGGGCAACGAGCAATTGAATTATTCTTAAGTTCACCGGACTCCACGCCATGAGTGAACGTGCTCATTCACCTCTCCCCCATCTAGCCACTCATATTATGACACTCGTATTATTATGAAAAAAAAAAAAAAAAAACTCAACTATATCTCTCGTGGCTTCATTTCACTTTGTTAGCCCAATTCATATTCACTCTTAATCAATCTAAATTTCATTTTGATTAGGTCTTCGCACTAAACCTAAAGCAAATTTTGAGATGATTATTCACACTCCCAGCCACTTGCTCAGAATACGAAGAGATGGCAGTCCGAGAGGAACTTTTAACAGAAAGCCTATGTTTCCAGGAGCTATGTATTTTGCAGATCAATCAACAGAAGACAGAAGCAACAATTATGGAATTTCTTGTTGGTTTGCACCATCTGGAAATATCAAGACAAGTTAATCTAGAAGCTATACAAGAGTATGACCGCAACTTAATTGCTTGAAATAAAAGCAGCCTTTTTGGAAGACCAAGACTAATTAGTCAGGTCTCCATATATTGTTCTCTAAAAGTCCAAATCAGTAACTATTTAAGAGTCAGTCTACCAGTTAAGTTATATTACGAGAATATTACTCACGTAGTCACGTCTAATGTTACTGAGAGTACATTTAAAAGGCGCACTGCTTGCTGCATGAAGAACCCTCCTCGTGAGTCCTGACTGATTTAGCATCGAAACGGTGTTTACTGGAGCTTGGGATGCTTGTCATGTTATATTATGTTATATCTTAGTATAGGATGTAAATTATGTTTGTTATAGCATTCGGAACTTATTACGTTATGCGTAAATGAAATTGGCTTGTCGTTTCCTAAAATCTGAGCCTCACTTGCTGGGTTTGAATGCTAAATGAAACAGACAGTTTTGAGTCAATATGAGTTTGGACCAATCCTTGTTCTGTAAATCCTTGTAGATATATAATATATATATTTTTTCGCTTACAGTTGATTAGGTTGACTATCCATGCTGTCATTCTGAGCTGTTTTTAGGCACCTCTGAATTGAATTCATTTAGGCACCAAGTTTAGGGATTAATTTAGAAGTTTGATCTATAATAGGACATGGTCGTCACAGGATGCCCAATAGCATAATGCAGACTAAGTCAATCGCTAGCATTGCATGTTGAAAATAATAAGACCAGATTGGAGACACCCACGATTAGACTTCTACATCATACCTATCGGAAGGAGATTATAATTTATAAATAACCGGTCGGATAATTAATGGGCCGACACAAAATATGAATAAGTCTGTTTAAAATAAATTGAGTCAAGCAGGCCCATTTACCCATTCTACTGAAGGATAAAAGTTATAATTAGTCCTTATGATTTGGAGTGATGCTCAAAATTAATCTTGTGGTTATTAATTTTAACCCTATGGTTTGCGAAAGTAATTGATATTGGTCCAAATGCTATTTTTGACAAAAACTCCTCATGTGCAAGGATAAATTTGTCATTTCAATTTGAAATAGTAAAAGAATTAAATTAACTAGTACTTGAAAATGGAAACTAGGAGGTTGTAAAATTCTGGTTTTTATTTATTTTTAATTTCATTTCCTATAAACATTTCTAATTCATGTTGTTTTTGTTTTATTTTTTTAGGGGGGGTGAAATTTGCACATCCCAATTTACATTCTGCACACCCTTTCTAATTTTTTAATATTTTCTGATGTCCTCTCATATTTGTTTCCCATATTACCCTTCTTCTCCCACAAGTTAATCCCCTTCTCTATGATCACTTAGAATGATCTCATAGACCATAGAACACCACTGACTTCTCACATCTACAGAATTGAACAATTGTCTATATTGATGTAAAGCTTTTATCAAGATTTATTTTTCCTTTTGGATTGAACCACAATCAAGCAGACCCAAAAATCTCAAAGACAAAAAAAGCACAAAAGAAACCCATAAATCAATTCTTTAAATGAAAACATGAATTTTCAGAAACAAAGAATAGGAGAAGATCTCTCTCCAACATGGGCATCCGAAAGGAAACATCATCATCCTCCTCTTCCCTAAGTCAATCTTCTTCACCGTCGTCTGCCTGGTCGTAATGTCCCTTGGTGCCATCATAAGTTCATAACCACCGCCAACCCCCTCAATACCAGGTTAGAAATCAGAAACTAGAGAAGAATTGATGAATAGTGAGCTCCTGAGGATTGAAATGAGCGTGAAGGAGCGAGAGGAAAAACCTGGGTTCTTTAAAAGAATTCAATTGCATACTAGAAAATCAACAAAGCAGTGAGCTTCAACAGAGATTCTTTGAAATTTTAATTGGGTGAACTACAAAGCAGTGAATTCTGAAGTCTGAACTGAATTTACATGCTATAATTGTCGAATACACATAAACACTCCTAGAATTGCTAATACTCATTTGATTTTCTGAACTGTGAAAACACGTTTCACATTCCAGACCTGCAATTTCGAAACCCCAACTCAAATCTTCGCCGGAATTCCGAAATCTGATTTATGAGGAGTAGAGGGAAGGTACGGAATTGTGACTTGGCAAATTCTATAAATTATTTTGAAGCTTCATGTCTCCAACACATACAATCTGAGCACGATTTTGGGTATCTCAAATCGTTCTTCATTGTATCTATGGGCAATGAATCTGAGTATTCTTTTGATTGAGTGATATGATTTTGGATATTAGGTTGGTGATTTTGGTATTCACAGCTCAATGCCTCAATTCAACAATCAAAATCTTCTACGAAATTTTCCTATATGTTTTGCCATAACTTTCCTTGAGAAATTCTAAAGTTCAATTACTTAGAAAGAAACTCTTAGTTAGGGGGAGATGAGAGGGAACTGAGAAAGAGAGAGAGAGAGAGAGAGGGAGAGGAGAAACGGGTTATGAGAGGATGAGATAGTAGCTTTTGGAAGTTGAAAGGAGAAGAAGGGTAATACGGGAAAAAAATATGAGAGGACATCATAAAATATTAAAAAATTAGGAAAGGGTGTGCAGAATATAAATTGGGGTGTGTAAATTTCACCCCCCTTTTTTTTTATTGAGATAACAAATTTATCCTTTCACATAACTTGCACATGGCAAAGTTTTTGTGAAAATTAGCTTTTGGACCAACTTTGATCAATTTCACAAATCACAAGGATAAAATTAAATATTTTGAAACCACAAGGTTAATATTGAGTATTACCCCAAATCACATGAATCATTTCTAACTTTTACACAAAAAAGAAAGAAAGAAAAATCAAAACTCAAAGTATCATATAAGATAAGATTCTTAACTCTAGTATGAGATCTTCATCCTCAACTCTAATCTCCAAAAAAAAAAAAAAAAAAAAGTAATCAAGTGTAGAGATATCCTCCTCAAATTGACCCGGCCCATTCGCCCATTCTACTGTAAAAAAGAAAGAAAGAAAAATCAAAACTCAAAAATTTAGGTGGCGTTCGGTAACGTTTTCAAGTCATCTTTTTCATTTTCTAAAATGAAAATGGCTTGAAAATGTGTTCGTTGGTCTGTTTTCAAAAATGCAGAAAATAATTTTTGAAAATAATTTTTGAAAATAATTTTTTATTTTACTCGTAAAACAAGAAAACGACAAATAGACGTTTTCAGCTTTTCATTCTCATATTTTAGAAAACACGGAGATATATTTTCCAAAACAAAGAAAAAAAATAATGTGCTCTCTTCTTCCATATTCTCACGTCGCTATCTTTTTATCAGGTCCCTCTCCCATCTCTAGTCGCAATCTTCTCTCGTTTTTGAAAATTGTTTTCGGAATAAGCTACCGGATACATTTTCGGATCTCAAAAATTCAATCTTGTTTTCTCATTTTTATTTTCAAAATTGGTTTTTGAAAAATCATTTTTAAAAACGTTACCAGACAAGCCCTTAGGGTCTTTCTAAATGTACCCAGCAAATTTCTATATACACCCAGCAAGTTTATTACGCCCAATAAAAAAATAGAATTTATAATTATACTCAGCAACTTTTCCAACAATACCCTTAACAAAACTCATACCCAGCCGAAGTTCTCACACCCAGCAAAACTTGTCTCCAGATCAATTTTTGATGTTGATTGTTGCAGTGTGCATTTGAGCCATGTCCCACCGCTGCTTCTCCGCCTCACTCTCCCTCTCCGCCTATTAATCATCATCGCGACAACCAAGTCAGTCCCTCACTCTGTTCCCCGCTCCAATCTTTACACCTCTTCTTCTCCATCTCTCCGATTACCCAGCCTATAGTCAAACCCCTAGTTTGGGTCTTCGTCAGAAGAGGTGTTGTAAGGATAATTGGTATGAAGTATGGGGTGTGGGACTTCTTGTTGTTTTGAATTCTGATAGCTTAGTTTCGAATTGCTCTGGCTTGTTCAGTTTCTGCGGTGAGATTGATGAGAATAGAGATGGGAGGTGCTTTTGCTGATCTTCTCAATGAGAAAGGGAAGGGCTCTGGTGAATTGATGGTTGTGCTAGTTAATTTCCGGCTTCTATTTATATATTGAACTTGAACTAATTTTCAATCATGCTTCAAATGGGTTTGTGGTGAAGATGGAAATCAATGAAGAATTGGGTGCCGAACTATCTCAATCTGGGTGTCCTAAACAATTAAGAAGTTTGATCGATTTTCATTTCGGGATTATTCAATATGGAGAACTTGGGTGGAAAGCAACTAAGCAAGAATTGGATAATTTAAGGTCATATGAGAACTTGCGTGTGGCTTGCCTCTCTGAATTGAGTTTTAGGCAGCCATGGCAGTTGTTACACGTGTCTCCCAGAGAACCCATTCCGCGTCCCGCCTCCGTTTTGGCTCTGGCTTGCCATCAGAAGCTTCTGGTCTCTTCAGCCATCATTCCCAGTTTTGGGTTTTCTAGTAATTAATCTATGCCTCTGGCATGTTGATTTTGGAAAGGTTTGCTCTTCATGCGGAGATAATCCAAGTTTTGTTGGGTGTGAGATTTTGTTGGGTATAACTTTGGCTGGGTGTGAGTTTTGTTAAGGGTATTGTTGGAAAAGTTGCTGAGTATAATTATAAATTCTATTTTTTTATTGAGTGTAAAAAATCTGCTGGGTCTACATAGAAATTTGTTGGGTACATTTAGAAAGACCCAAAATTTAATATCATACAGAATCTCTTACGGATAGGAATCTTTATCTCTCATATGAGATCTTAATCCATGTAGCAGTTGAGATCTTATACTAGAGATAAAGAGTCATATGCTTTAATTGTAGTCATCAGGTATAAAGATGTCCTCCTCAGGTTTAGAACAAATTGGCTTAACCCTAGCTAAATAAGATTGTTGTATCACGTTATATATGATGATGTTCTATGTACACACTGCACGGTACTGAATTAACACAACAACTCTCATACCTCTCGAACCTGCCTTGCTAACTTGAAAAATTGAATTACTCTCATCGAGTCTCTGCCTATATATTGTAAAGGTGATGACTGAAACGGAAGAAAATGAGACTGGTAGTCAAAGTCAACGGTCAACAGAAGCAGGTCAACAGAACTGTTATTACCAACTGATTAGCTCTAAAAGTCGGTATAAATAGGACGAGTGTTATCCAAATTAGTTGTTAAGCATTCTTAGCCATTTTAAAATTACTGGAGAAAATATCAATACCTGTAATTCCTTCTTGGCTTTTACTTCGTTTTCTATTTTCATCATCTTTTCTTGGCACATATAAAGCTCGTTGAAAGCGCCAAATTCCCTTAACACAAGCAGAAGCTAGCTAGCTAGTAGCATGTTTACTGGTTATAAACATAAACATGCTGCTAGCTAGTAAACTCGATCAGCTGCTTGCAAAAGATCGTGGAAAGCAGAAAGGTGGTGAACAATGTGAGCAACTTCCAGATGCATGGCCCTTCACGTACTACCCTAGATATACGAGAAAAGACTATCAGGACCCTCAGTGGAAGCTGGACCGCCTTCTTTCCTATCGATTATGGGTTGGCTACTCACGGTGACTTGCGTACAAGAGAAACTTGGCAATGAGAGACTTTCTCTAGAGTCTAGCCTATTCATATATTGCATGTCGTACTGATCTGAATACAGACCATTTGTAGAACTAGGAGGGAGACCATTCGTAAACCTAGGAGTAAGGCCAACGTTAAGAGACAGAAAAAGGTCTTGTAGCTTGCTAGCTAGCTAGCTACTTGTAGCTTTGTTCGATATATATCACAAAAAGTCTTATTATCAGATCTTCTAATTCGTCGACGTTCTTTAATTCAATAGAGGACGGAGTTTGTAATAATTAAGCGACTACACCTTCGGTCTCCTCTCGATCCATTTCTAATTGGCATCCCCCTCACTATGTAACAAAAACTTTATTGTTTGATTTTTCAGCAAATCATCTATCCGATCCCAAACCATTCTAACTCGACAAATAACTACAGCATTAAGGCCAATGCTTCCAACGCTTGATTGATCATGATTAACCGGTATGGAGACATCTTCAACTGTTGTATAAGTAGTAGTACTTTCTCTACTAGTCTATTTTGTTGCTAGCATCTAAGTCTAGCTTCGAGGCCAGTGCCAGTTAAATATTGATAGCCATACTTGAAGGGTGCACACCAACTATTACTGTATAAATTTATTTCAACACATGCATGAGCTTGGAGATTTATCTTCCTTCAAAAATGATTGCATCTAATCTTTTCCAAGATGGCCAGAGAGCATACATGTGAATCTCTGTTTCTGTCAGATCATCAGAGGGAAAGACTAAGAGCCTAGCCACATCTTTTTCGCGCCTGAAACACCCTACGTACGTACTGTGACGTACACCTGATATCGATCTGCGTACGGATATACCAGCTTGATTATTCTTAGTTTTTAGATGTCTCTCTTTTTAGAATCATTATTCTTAGTGGTCCTAACGCTCAAAGTTTGAAAAAGAACAACAGGAAAGGGCAAGAACCTCTAACTAAGCAATTATATAGCAAAGCTTGATTAATTAAGCTTAATTGATTATGAAACTGACTAACTTCCCCATGATCATAGACGCCTCATTTAGCTTCTAAACACCTTACTCATCATGAGGTAGCTATAGATGACTCTTATTACTGCATTATTATTAAACCCTAGATACATAGCTAGCTATTTTCCGCATTTAACAAAATTATATATAGCTCTTACCATGCCAGTCCAGCTAATTAATGGGAAAGCAACACAAAGATAGATACCCATGAAACCCAGAAATATAAAGTAGTGTTTCCTATTCCTTGAACACTGCATGTAAAAAGGAGGGATATATATTTAAGCACCTCATTTTTCTTGCATATAGCTCGGTTATGTGCAGAGCTAATTAATTAGTACAAAAAGAGGTCAGTACATAGTTAAGTACTAGTTGTACTTAATATTCAAGCAAGGCCAATGTTAGATACAGAAAAAGGTCTTATAGCTTGCTAGCAAGGGTAAAGCAAACTAAAAAGGAACTTTACGAACTAATCGGGGTGAAGGAGTGATAAATTGGGTTCAATCTAATATAACTAAAAGAAAAAGAATGCACGATTATGAAAACCCGTAATCCTTTTCTCCAATATCAGATATGTCAGGGTCAAGAAGACCAGTCAAAAGAAAAAAGAAAAAGCTGATCATATATCGATCAGAGTAGTTACCATTGAAGCAAAGAAGGTACAAACACCCCAATACATTTCCCATCAAACCAATTTATCATATCCATGATCAAACCCCATTGAATGATGTGTCCCCCCATCTACAAAGCTCAATCACACCTTCTGAATCACTATATCTATTATATGTCACTATATAAATCGTCATCTGAGCTAAGCCCTTTTGATTGATCAATCCCAAGGAGAGCATTTCACCACTTGTAAAACCCTCATTGCCAATTCCTGAGGTAAAAAACTGAATAAGTAAAAAACCATGCCTTTCTTTTTCCACAAGTTTTTCTTTTTTATTTCCCTGCCAGATAAAGCTTGAAACTTTTAAAAGGGCTATCGGCTATCCCACTTGGTCTTCTTCTGATCTGCAATTTTCTACTTTATCTGGCAATCTCGAACGTTCCCCTTGCTGGTTTTGCTTCATCGTTTTCGTATAATTCTCCATCAGATTCCTAAATAGCTGATCCGGGACATGTGAGGGGAGTCTGATAACCATGCATGAGGTGGTGGTGGCGTCATGGATCTCTGACCATTCGTTAAAGTAAAGAAGGAAGAGGGAGAGGGAGAGAGAGAGAGAGAGAGAGAGGGAGGGAGTTTTGAAATTTAAATGGGCTATCCCTAACTTGGTCTTCTTCTGCTCTGCAAATCTTTTCCTTTATCTGGAAATTTCAAACCTTCCCCTTGCTGGCTTTGTATAAGTCTCCATCAGATTGCTAAACTGCTGATCTGGGACATGTGAGGGGAGTCTGATAACCATGCATGAGGTGGTGGTGGCGTCATGGATCTCTGACCATTAGTTAAAATAAAGAAGGAAGAGGGAAAGGGAGAGGGAGGGAGTTTTAAAATTTTAATTAAAAGCTGAAAATGATGGACTAAAATAAGTAAAGCTTCGAGTTAAGTATCTGAGGCATTGTTTGATCAAGTCCGGCATTAAATTCAATTTTCAACACAGTTTAGCTTAGCCTTCCATGCATGTGTTAATTTCTCTGGGATTGACAGGTTGAGAAGGTGTCTGACAATGCAGCACAAGAGCCACACATGGTTTTGGTGTACATAATACATGTTTAAAGACTAGCTTCGAGCATTCATACTAATCAATTTGGTATGCATATCGAACTTGCAACTTTGCAAGATAAAGTACGACCAGATATTTACGAAGAAATCTAGTCATCCGATCTAAAACTAATATGTAGCTCGTTATGTAAAGTTATGTTCTTCTAATGTGAAACACGAGTCTACATTCCCTCCCTACATTTACGGTCTGACTTTTGGATCACACATACAAAGTATTTTTTTTGACATAAACTTGTTATTACATTGTGGTGATATGTCACTTAATGTTTCCATCACATATGCATGCAGTACAAACACTGATATTGTTTGTGGTAACCCTTATCACAAGCTTGTCTTACAATCTCAAACTCTCAAAATCCAAATTTCACATTTAAATCCCCACATTACAACTATGATCAGAAGTAATGTCACGTAGTATTAACATAACTAAAAGCTTGAATTGCATTATGAAACTTGAAGGAGTATCAATTGAGTGTAGATGGTTTTGATTCTTTGTCCTTAGGTGTATAATATGTTTTCTCAATACTAATCATAGGAATGAAGTCTTGCAATATCTCACGTTTTTTTTTTACTTGTTTAGTGCCAAATCTTATTACAGTTTTCGTTTTTGATGATTAAATGCTTAGAGATGTTAGTGGGCTCCATATCATATTCCACACACCAGTCAGTTTAACTGATTATCCAAGGTTATCCCTATGCTCTTAAGCCTCCATGCCCAAGTAATGTAGTATCCAGCCCAATTAGAATAGTCCATCATCACGTGTTATGCAGCTGACTTTCAAGCCTATTTAATGTGCCTCAAGCCATTCAGGCTACTCAGCTTTGAATGCAATTCATTTCCAGTATTTTGCTTACATTTTGAATCCCATCACTATGGCTCTAAGCCCTGTAGAGAGGTACCTGGTCCCTAAGATAACAGACAACATCGTCACTCAGACTTTCTTCGATGTCCAACGCTCTTATCAGTACGAGCGGATGCGAGACTGGTTGGATGACTTTGAAGGAGATTTTGACAACACTCTTCAAAGCATACACAACGCCTGGATTGCCCAAGACACTGAAACTTGCTTTGAAACTATCGAAGCCTTCAGAGCTCAAATCCTTCCGGTGGTTGGGGAGTGTATTGCTTATAATCTAGGTACAGGTATCAGTGAGGGTCTCCAAAGAGAAGACTTCTCGTGGAATCAAGCTTTCCTTAACAACTTCACCAGCGCCTGTCACGACCTCCGTTCCGTTGTGCAGGAAGTCAGTGTGGTAAAGCACCTCTTTGCTTTTCACTATATTTTTCTTTTTATAGCTAGCTTTCGGTTTTATTAATTACGGGTTTTGGTTGTTTGTTTCAGCTTCTCCGACCTGCAGACGTTCTGAGCCAAACATCAAGCCATCCATCGGTTGAATCATCGAGCCGTCCATCGGTTGGAACACTGAGCCGTCCATCGGTTGGAACACGGAGCCGTCCATCGGTTGGATCTATCTCCTCTGCCAGGAGCGGTAATGGTAATGGAGGGGGCGGCAATGGTAATGGCGGGCGTGGCCTCGGGGGCGGCAATGGTATTGGTGGGCGTGGCTTAGGAGGCGCCGGAGGCAACGGTAATGGCGGGCGTGGCTCAGGAGGCGCCGGAGATGGCCTTAGGGGCGGCAATGGTAATGGCGGGCGTGGCCTCGGGGGCGGCGGATGGTTCATGCGAGTGGCATGTTGCATGGCCAACCCACCTCGTGATTGATCTACGATCTAGCACTAAGGGGTCCCTCTATGTAGTTTCAAGTCTCTAATTTCAAATATTGGTGTTTATTGGTGTGTGTTGATGGTAGAACTAGAACTTACGGTTATGTTTTGTCTTAGCGTCGAATGTTATGCTTCTTATTTTAGTAGGACTCGATTTGGGACTTGAAATGAAATCTATGTTTCCGTATTCTAATTTAATAGAATTGACTTTTTTTTATAAATTAGTGCTTCACTTGCTGGGTTTAATTGGGATACAGCTTTTTTATTATTATGAAACTGCCAATATATTGCTTCATAGATAAAACCATACTACACATTCGATTGGAAAACAGTAGAAGTAAAACCACAAACTTAAAACACAAGAACCGAAACGCATAAGAAAGCACTCTGGTACCAATCACCCTACATTTCACTCATACCCATCACCCTAGTTATTCAGAAAACAACCCGGCCACATTACACATAAAACTCTAACCGATCTTGACCTCAATAGTCTTAGGCTTCTTCGGCTGAGGCGGTGGCGGCTTCTCCACAGTTACAATCAGAACCCCATTCTGGCAAACAGCAGAAATGGCATCAGCATTTTTTTGCAGCTTTTAATTTACTGCCGTGTGTCCTCTTCTCTAACCATAGTTAAGCAACCAAATTCAATCATTTTCTTAGGAGATTTTTTAATGAAAAGAAAAATAGAAGAGTAGGTTAGGAAAAAAAACTACTTCCTCTTTTTTCGACGTCAAAACAGAAGCAAACCCAGAAAATTTAGTGCAATTTAAGGCTTTAAGCAACTTCTTAGTCTAATCTTCAAATCACAATTGCCCCATATATTATTGAATAGAAAAGATCAAAAGATTTATTCTTCCTTGAAGAAATGCAACGCGCAAGATCAGGAAGTTTACAACTTCTCACATTCAAAAGAAACATATTAGCCTTGGATTTAATGCAAAAGGTTCTCAAGAACTTCAAGGTTCCGAGAATACAGAAAGAGTTTATAGAAGAGGCAACCCATCCACCGGGTAATTGATCGTTTTACTTCTGTTGGTATGCTCATCAAACTAATCTTCGATTTTTTTCATTTTTATTTTTCTTTTGCATACTCTGTTATCCATCGCTTTCAGGGTGTGCTAATAACCAGATGAGTCCTCTAGATTCAACGAAGATGCAGAAAAATCCAATCTGAACGAGATTCAAATCAAGATGCATGCAAACCCAAAATGAAAATCAAAACCAAAAATACAGATATCTCCGAAATCAAAATTTCATTCCTTTTCAAAAAGAGACCGACTTTCAGGAGGTAGATTCAGGGTGCCTGGGAAGAAAAATGGAGGGAGGGAGATATGCTTCTGAGGTCGGCGAAGGAAAGAGGAAGAAAGGACGTAAGAGGACAGATGACATCCTGACTTCTGAGATATGCATAACCACCAACGAGTTAAAACGAAGAAATGTGAACTCGGAATGATGAAAAGGAATAAAGGATGGTGTAGTTCAAATGTTCAATCTATCCTGTTCATTTTTGGGCGGTTAGTCATTTGGGCTGCAATCTAGTGTTTGGGTACAGAAGCATAGGGCTGGGTTAGGGCTGTCACTCAGTCGGTTCGAATCGGTTATAGATATTACTAACTTCAAAACTAAAGCTTTCGGTTTCAAAATTGAGCTATCAATTACCAACCAAAATTTTCGGTTTTTAATCAGAACTACCAAATTCAGTATTTCGGTTTTCGGTATTACTAACTTTAGAACAACTAATTCTTTGTAATTAAAATTAGAACGAACAAAACTAGGTTCTTCAATTTTATAGTGGTAAACTTTGTACTCATCTCCTAATTATAGCTTTCTTTGTATATATGACATCAAGTTTGAGTCATTTTCAATAAAACTAGGTTATTTAACCATCTTTAACTAGATTACTTAAAATACATGTACTATTAATGTAGTATATGTAATAATGTTCATAATATTATGAAAATTTTTATGTTTATTTTTTAATATACATGTATGTGTATTGAAAACCATAGTATATAAAGCTAATATTTAGATAATCGGTAGATTCGGTATTAACCAAAGGGTTAATGCTCATACACTCCAAATCCGGGAAAATACTTCTTATACACCCCAGTGTATTATTTTTGTTCTCCCTTACACAACTTTTTCTCTTTTTCTTTCCTACCTACCCCATCTTTTCAAAATTCTTACCATTAATACCCTTTATTGCTTTCTCTAGCAATTTCCTTTGTTGTCTTATTTGTCAGAGTCTGCATATGTATATGTCTCTTTCATATAGTTTTAAGATATATTTTTGTTTAAAGGTTTTAGAAACGTGGTGGGTCCATCAGAGTTTTTATTTGAATACATATATATATATATATATATATATGAAGATTGACAGTCATCCTCTAATTCGAAAGGTAAACAGTATAATTTACTATTCATAATTTCGATTGTAGACAGGCTTGAACTGATTGCTATCTGCAAACACACTAGCAAAGAATTGCAAAAGGAAAGAGAAAAACTGAGAAAACTGAAAGCCTATAGAGATAGCCTTAATAGAGACTCTCCCAACTATTGGGATATTATTTATAGACTTCAGACTAGATCTATAAAATAGAAGAAGAGATAGATAATCTCCTATATGTTCTGGAAGAGGAACAAAAACCTCTGGATTATTTGAGCATTGGTTAGATCCGCACATCACTGGTATCAGAGCTTGTAAAATAACTCAAGGAGAACCCCTCCTTAATGGGGACAATGTCAGAATTGTTATTAGAGAAAATAAATTCTCTACTGAAATCTTCTGATGAGAAATATCAGAAGCTGTTACTAGAATTATCTAGATGTCAAAATCGATCATCTAGAAAAATTACCTGCTATAATCCACCAATTGGAAAGATTGGAAAACAAACTGGATTATATCAAGAATCTTCCAAAAAAGGAAGAAGAAAAACTAACGAGTGTTAGTAGAAAAATCAAAGAACAGCAAAAAACGCTGGATTCTATACTGAAGGACAAGAAATTGCCTACAGTAAAAAAGAAGACTAATGGATTCAAACCATTAGAAAAACCAGACACAAATCATGTTCCAAACATGATTTTTCTGGAACCATCTACTAGTCAGACTAGTATCCGGTATGAAAACCCGGAGAAAAGAGAAATGAAGATGTTAAGCATCTTTGGAAAAAAGAAAGGAGTTCAACTCCTAAATGCTGAAGAATTTGAGTTCAATGAGATTGAACAGGAAGTAAAAAATTCCTCAATCCCAAAGTTAGATTTCAAACAGATCTACAAAAGAGGAAAGTTTGATTTAATGGACAGCCATTATTTTAAACTACTGGAGATTACAACCCCAGTAACAGCAGGTGGAGAGACTGATCTTCTACTGCAGAAGTTGCCAGAGCTCAAGCGAAAAAATATCAATTTATGCATATTGGAGCAGTCCAAGTAGGCATAAATCTGCTTGCTCGTGAAGGTATAAACTGTTCAGTCCTATGTGTTCTACAGGACAACAGGTTAATAGACTTCCAAGCTAGTCTGTTGGGAACACTCGAAGCATCCTTATGCGACCAAGTGGCGTATTTCAACTGCTTCCCCAACTTCACCACCAGCTTGAAAGATGCAGCTCACTGTCTCAGACTGAGAGTCAAGACAGATGGCATATCCATGAAAGAAGATATGCAAGAACTCGCAATAGTATACAGAATATACTATAAATTGATGAGTACCACAGTAGCCCCTAAGACAAGGATAACAAATATCCCATGTCTTATTACTGGATTCCTCACCAATCAGAAGAACCATTCACAGCAGATCCACAAAGTTACTTGGAATGAAGTAACATTTCCTCTTGAATGGAAATTATCCGGTCCAAAAAAGCAGCCGGAAAGAGCAAAAGCAAAAATCTACGAGAGTAGAAGAACTGGAGAAATCAGCCTCAACTTCGACAATCACAGGAAAAGTGATGTCTGTCCTGAGAATATCAGGATAAACAGCAGTCTTATGAGAAGAAGCTACAGCACTAAAGAAGCTAGTGCCAGTGGTACAAAACCCACTATTGAAGAGCCAATATCATAAGAGGATCTGGAAGCTGATCTACTCAGACCAGTCCATGTGCTCAGAGCTGAGAGGCTCTATGATCTTTATGAAGAAGCTGAGAATTGTGAAAATCCTGAACGATTAGAAAAACTAATCGAGGAAATGAAAGAATTCAAATTCAGAAAGACAAGAAAAGTCTTTCCTTATCAAGACATTGAAATGGAAGATGGAGAAAGCTCCAGAACTTTCATAAAAAGAGAAACAAGGGAAACAAAACTCCCAGTTCAGAAAGCCCCCACGGGTAAAAAAGGGGAAAGAAATTCCCAAAGATTTGTCCCAGAAGACAATCTGCCAAGAGTTCCTATCACGAACTATGGCATCTGGTTGAATATAGACAAGAGAAAAACTATTGACCAATGGGTAGACAGCCTGATGATGGCTTCTGCACTTACCCTTGGCAAATTTGAAGCACCAGATTTGCAGGTGTACTATGAAACTACTCTTACTGGAGTGGCAAAAAAGTACTATCTATCCTTCAAAGAAACTGCCAGAGGAAGAGACTGGCTTGAAGAAATCAAAAATTCAAAGTCTCCGTATGATTTTGCAGTACCCCTGTACGATCAGTTCTGTGGAGATCTCTCAAATCTGAGTGAGAAAGCCAAAGAAACGGCAAAGTCGAATATCTATGCTCTCAAAATCTGTGACATGAGATATTTCGAAGAATACCTGAATGAGTTTCAGGAATATTACTGTACAATTGGTGAACTAGAGAATACTGATCTAGTGAATCTGTTGCACAGAAAGCTCCCTGAACCATGGAGAACAACTGTGAGAGAAAGCATAGCTGAGAAACCAATTGAAAGATTTTCAGTTGGAGGAATTGCCGACAGAATCAGGCAATTACTGAAGGAGCAATGCAAAGCCAATCTTAGAGCTAAGATGGCCAAGAAGCAACTCAAAGGAGTTGAGAATTTCTGTTATGGAATACTGGATATGCCTACAAACTGGGGATGCCATGAATCCAAGTTCCACAGAAAAAAGAAAAAAGAAAAATATTACTCTAAAAAATTCAAAAAGAGTAATCAGAAGAATTGGAAATTCAAGAAAAGTTCCAATTACAAGAAGCAACAGGATGAAAATCCTAAAAAGAAATTCTTCAAGAAAAAGAAGAATACTAATCAGCATAAACAACCTAGCAAGAAAGCTTGCAGATGTTGGTTGTGTAAAGCTGAGGGGCACTATGCCAACGAATGCCCGGAAAAGGGTAAAAGATCTACTAAAGCTCTCTTTGAAGAATACGAGCAAATAGTAGAGGTAGCAAACATGAAAGGCTACGAAATAGCCTATTCTGATGATGAAGATGACGACAGGTCCGTTTATTCTGCCTGGTCTAAAGAAGAAGAAGAAAGTTCATCAGAAGAGTCTGAGATAGATTCTGAAGTAGAGTACTTCGAATCCAGACAAATGAATGTTTTGAAAATCAAAAACTGGGAAGAAAGCAAGACAGAATCTTTCATGTCTTCTTATCAGGTCAACCCTGGTACATTCGTTTGTGACTACTGCTTATGTCACGAAAACCCTGGTACATTCGTTTGTGACTACTGCTTATGTCACGAAAAGAATGGTCTCCCTATGTTTTGTGAAGAGTCTAAGAAGACTTATCACAAAGAATGCTTCATAGCTGAAGCAAGAAGAAAAACCAAGAATGGTCTTGTCAGCCAGTTGGTTGAACAAGAATATGAAGAGTATTTCGCTGAGAAAAAAGCGAAAGAAGTTGAAACTCTGTTCCAGAAAACCATGGAACAAACAAAAGAAGTTGAAACTTTGTTCCAAGAAACAACCATGGAACCATCTTCCTCAGAAATAAAGGAAGAAATCATCGGTGAAGAAAACATCGATGAAGATATTGAACTGGTTGAAACACCAGAAATAGTTCCAGAAGAATGCAAACCATTCATTCCTCAGGAACAAGCTCAGGAAAATGAGCTTCAACAATCGAAAGTCGTCTCTACTAGTAGATACAGCAACTACATAGAGATTGGACTAAAATTCCCTGATCACAGAAAATATCATCTACATGCCTTTGTAGATAATGGATCGGGATTTACTGTTGCAAAGAGATTTGCAATTCCAGATGAACTCTGGAAAGAAAATAAGAAAAAATCAGCTACTGGTGTTACATTTGATGGAAGCCATCTCACCATGAAAAAAGTAGCAAAAAATGTTCATATCACCATTGGTGGAGGAAAATTTATCATCCAGAATGTTTGGCAATCTGAAGGCCAAGGATCTGATTTCTTGTTAGGTTTATTCTCCAACAACGATTCATTCAGGATGAAGAAGCGATAGGCTTCAGAAAAGGAGAACGGGTATTCTGGGCAGATCGCCTCACACAAGCAAAAAGTGTGGTTGGTCCCGGTTTTACTACTCAGTATCAGAGATCGCAACAAAATAGTGGTGATCTTACCCCCTACAAACCCAAATTTGAGCCCATACTCCAAATCAAACAACAAGAAGAATTGCTTGTTGAAGAATCTTCTGAAGAAGAAGAAGAAACTAGTGAAGATGAAGAAACTAGTGAAGATGAAGAAGCTAGTTTCATCCATGAGCACAACCTCAAGCACTTTCAGAACAAGCTTGAGTCTCAGAAAATTCCCACTCTTGAAAAAATCAAGAAACTACTAGAGCAGAATGTGGATACAAATCCTCAAAAGTTTTGGGAAAAAGACCCAGTGGTCTGTGAATTGAGATTGCATGACATGAACGCTATCTGCCATGTCAAAGCCATTCCTCAGTACAAAGAGGAAGATAAAAAAGAATTCAGAAGTGATATTGAAGATCTCCTGAAGAAGAGATTAATTCAACCCTCCACTAGCCCTCATCATGCTCCAACATTCTATGTGAGAAACCATGCAGAGAATCTACGAGGAAAAGCTAGAATGGTTATTGACTACAGAGATGTCAATAAGAAGACTGTCAAAGACGGCTATCAGATCGCTCAAGTTAGAGTACTGATCAACCAGCTCAGAGGAGCCAAAGTCTTTTCGAAATTCGATGCAAAGTCGGGTTTCTGGCAGGTCAAGATGCATCCTGAGAGTATTCCTCTCACTGCATTTGGAACACCACAAGGCCATTACAAATGGTTAGTAATGCCTTTTGGTCTCAAGCAAGCTCCCTCAATCTTCCAAAGAAAGATGGACAACATCTTTAAGCATGTAGCGGAGTTCTGCGTCGTCTACATAGATGACATCCTGGTCTTCTCCAAAAACAGAGAAGAACACATGAAACACCTCTATGAGGTAGTAAAGCTGATAGTTCAGCATGGAATTATCCTAGGTGAAAAGAAAATCTTCTTTATCCTCGATGAAGTTGATTTCCTAGGAATAAGCATCAAGAATGGAGTAATAAAACTCCAACCTCATATTCTTGAAAAGATCTGGAAGTTCCCAAACAGAATTCATGATGCTAAGAGTCTAGAGAGATTCCTTGGTGTCATAAATTATGGGAGAGATTTCATCCCTAGAATCTCAGGGTTAACAGCAATGTTATCTCCCAAGACAAGTTCCAAAAGAAAATGGAACTTCACAGAAGATGATGAAAAGATCGTAAGCAGATAAAAAATCTCTGCAAAAACCTCCCTCCTCTCCAACAACCAGAAGAGAATGATGAAATTATTCTCCAAACAGATGCGAGTGATAATTACTGGTCCGGTGTTATTCTGGCGAGAGCGCCTGGAAATAACATTGAAAAGATCTGCAAATTTTGTAGTGGCAAGTTCAGCCCTGCAGAACTGAATTATCCCACAGGGGAAAAAGAAATTTAAGCTGTCAAGAAAACAATTTTAAATTCTCGAGCTTATCTTGGAAAACCCTTTACTGTCTTCACCGATTGTGCTAGAGTAAAGAATTTTTAAAATTTTAAACTTGACAAAGCTGTTGATAGAGGAAGAATAGCAAACTGGCAATTATTTCTTAACCAATATGATTATACTGTTGAATTAATTGCAGGAAACAAGAACTATCTTCCAGACGCATTGACCAGAGAAATGGCAATGTTCAGCCAAAGAGAAGACGACGAAGGTCGTAATCCCAGAAGCAGAAGGACTGGGAAAGAACAGGAACCTGAAAAGGATCCTAAAGAAACCAAAGAAAAAATTCTTAAAAGGTTTCTGCTAAGTCCAAAAGGCTTGGCCACAACTGATCAATCCCAGGGTAAAGGATTGGCTAGCCCGTCTCAAACGGCAGACAGTAAAGGCACCTCAAGACCGTTGATGGCTGCTGCTTTGCCAAAAAGCAGACCAACTCCGAGTGGAGTTATAAATGTTTTTAATTATGAATTAAGAACTTTTGATACTCCTGTGTTCAGAACTGGCAGGAGACTAGTTTATCACCAGAAGGCAATCCTGGATAATCTCTTATTTGCCTTTCAAGAAAGAAGCAGTGGTTTGATGTTTTAGCTCTTTTCGCATTAGCTGAAGAACTCTACGAAAATGGTAAACCACAAGGTGAAGAGCTTCATACACAGCAGAGTGCTGTAAGAAAAGAAAAACTATTCTTTCTTGAAAGTCCAGAAAGTGGTAGGGTCCCTATCATGGCACTCAATGAATCAGACTGGCATGAATTCCATAATCTGATAGGAAGCCACAATCCTGAAAACCTAGTTCCTCCAACCCTCTTCATCGTCGTAGGACCTTATGTTGGAAGATACCTGGTAAATGTTCAGAGTGAACATCCCCAAGAACACAAGCTTTGGCTTGTTGAAAATGGTTTTGTCCATAATCTGTGGACTAAAACTAATGATGATCTAAGAGGCTTGCCGCCTATTATTATCAACACAGTCAAGAACATCAGGAAAAATGACTGTATGCTTCGTCTGAAGTTCAGATCTACTCCTCCAGAATGGATCCAGGAGACAAACGGTAAGGTTGAATATATTCCTCCATATCATTATGTGAGAATTATTCAAAGAAGATATCTTCAACTAGCCTGTGTAGCATACAATGGCCAACCAAATTCTAGTATCCCTTGGATGAAGGCCATGACTCTTGACTACATCAAAAAGATCATCTCTGAAGATGTCAACAATACCTTCCTGGCAGCAGGAGAAAAGACAATTATCACTGCTTACGATCATCCTGACGTAGTCAGCAGTGACCTATTCCTATCTCTAACTAGAAAAGAGATAGACTCGACAATGGCATGCATGCGCTGGGTGGAAAAGCTTGAAAATGACAACCACCACAAGATTTATGTTGATACAGATGTCGAGGACAATGCAACAACAACTCGCATGGCCCAGGCAGACAACAACTCCTTTGTCTTTGGCCACCATTCTGAAACAGATGAGAACATGTGAAGCTACAGGTGAAGAATCAGCACCAAAATAGCAACTGTAGACTTTTAGACTTTTCTAAAGCTACTTTTGCTTTTTCCTTTTCAAAAAGGAAAAGGACAAGTGAAAAACATTTCACTTTTCACCTTTTTGCTTTTCCCTGGCCGACCTCCACCAGCAGGAGCACTCAGAAAAGCAAGGGTTCACGGAGTTGTTCTGTACATTTTTGTATTTTGAATTCTAGTTTGAGTTCTGCTCCCTATATATGGAGCTTTAGCTTCTCTTAGAAGGCATTCAAAGTTTAGATCGAAAAAACTCCAATAGCAGAAATATTAGAATAAGCAGTGTGCTTCCCTTCCTATCTAGGTGTGAAGTAGTGATCTTCTATTACAAGTAAGTATCTGGTCTCATTCTTATGAATAGCTAAACAACTTTTGCTGTTTGCCTGAGAATGAGGCTCTGACTGTTCAAAGTTGTATGTATATTTGAATAAATAAATTCAGATGGATGTTCACCCACTTCTTTAACTTTATAGTCAGCATCATATTTCTATAAGTATAAATGTCATTATCTTTACATTTCGTAATCATCAGTCATGGTTTACTATTCAATGTATGCATCCCATGGAAATCCAAGGTTCTAAAGCTTTATTGTTCATCTGAAAGAATCAGTTTTAAAAACAGAAAAAATTAGGACAAGCAGCAGTGATTCCGCCCTGTGAGTAGCCGCTTAGACAAGGAGTCGTTAGGCGAAATGTGGCATGTTGAAGGCTAGTCTTGTTCTTGTTTTTAAAATTTTTATTACTGCTCCTTTTGTTGAATAAACTGTAGAAGAACCCAAAGGTCAGCATAGGATACAAAGGGCATTTGTCTAGAAAACCATCCCTGTTAGTCCTTTTCTATCAACAGTGTAATACCAAAGTTTTGGGCAATTGGGAAAAATACCAAAGCTTTTCGGGTATACAGGAAAAGACCCTTAACCAAAACCAAACAAACTTTTTCTGTAATTTTCGATTTCGGTTTTATCGGTCTTGGTTACCAAAAACTCGGTTTACCAAACTTAAAATATCGGTTAGTATTCGGTCGGTTTGGTAATTACCAAACCAAGTGGCAGCCCTAGGCTGGGCATATGTCGGGGCGCCTCAAACCGACCCCGACCCGAAATTATCAGTTGTGGGCTTCTTGAAACCAAAACCGGATTTACAAAGTAATGGGCCGAATCATCGGTTGGGCCGAAAAATCGGGTCGGCCCTGTTCGGTTTCGGGTTGGGCCAATTTAGAGTTTTTGTCCCATTTTTGAGACCAAATTCTTTAATATTTCAGTTTACTTGCTTTTGTTGGACTTTTTTTTTTGGTGAAGGCCCAATTTTAAGCCTTTGTTTCAACACCTAAACTTTCAAACAGAAATCAAACATCCAAAACTATGAAGACTAAGAGCAACTCCACCCATAGTCAAGAAAAGTCGAGGTCGAAAAGTCGAGGCGTCGACCAGTCAAGTTACTGTTCACTGCCACTGGACATGGGTTTTCACCAGTTTTTTTCTTGACCAGTCAAGACTGTTCACTTTTCACTCTTTATTAACTTTTTCTTACATAAATGAAAAACTATGAATAAGTACAATACAACGTTATTTAATTGTTATACGAGAAATTCGGTTTCTAATCGATTTTTATTTTCAAAACAAACGTTATTTAGGGGGTCGTGAAAATTGACTTTTTATAGGTTAGGAATTTGGGAAAACTTCCTTCATGAAAGTTGTAGAGCTCGTCGATACAATCTCGTGCATATATGGAATGCAATATCATGAGTTCGTATGAATTTATTATGAATTTTTAAAATCTGAAAATTTTCTATAAATATAAAAAAATATTTCACTTTAAATAAAAAGAAATGCTCTGGCGTGATCTAGACCGTTAAAAAGTTCACCGCTTGATCAGCACCATTCGTCTGAAATGAAACTCAGGCTATAAATAGCCCTTAGATCGATTCACAGTCCCAGATCATTCCAGAGACAAAGCCAGCTCTCGACCCGTTTCTGCTCCTCGACGACCCGAAGCCACGACCCGGACAGAACTCGTCAGTCTGACCACCTCTCCTCTGCGAACCACTGCCAACAACTTGATCTCGCGGTCGCCTACGTCCTTGCGTTCTCGGATTGTACATGCATCGACAGTGAACAAAGAATCGACGAGGAGAAGCTATGAGTTTTCCGGTGAAGTTCCTGCAATCTCCGGCGATCTTTGGGGCTGCATGAGGTACGGAAGTTGATTCTCTCGACGTGCTCTACGTCTTGCTAAGTTTAGTTTTTGAATTCGATCGATTGTTGACTGATTGGGTTTCTGGGTTAGCTTCAGGCATTTCTGGTCTGGGTTTCGGCCTCGCTTGCAGCTCCATGCGAGATATTGTGCCGAGCTGGCAGCCACGATACCTTTGGGAGGAGCTGGCAGCCGGCCTAGCTTGGGCAAGAAAAAATTCACGAGCTTGCCTTTTTTCTTGGCCTCGGTCATGAAAAGGCAAACCTTGGCTGGGCAAAGCAAGACCGGTGGAAGGCTAAAATTCCTTGTGGCCGGTCACCATATCAGTTTTCCTTGCTGGAGCCCGGGCAAAGCAAGACCGGTGGAGTTGCTCTAAAAGTGTAGCAAGGCAGGAAGCTAATAAAACCAGTTAGTTTAGCATTACTTAGTTACAGACCAATAAAAGTCCATCAGCCATAGTGCCATACTAATAAAAGTCCATCACCATCAGTTTCAGTCCTAATAAAAGTCCATCACCAATAGCAAATAAAAGCCTTTGATTTAAGCAAATAAAAATGCAGCTGTCCTCTCCAATCAAACTTGCATTTACAGCATCAAACTTTGGTTGAGTTACAGAAAAAGATGCTTGTGCTGCCTCCGGATCATTTTCTGCATACTCAACGAAGAGATGCAAAAACATGCTCTTCACTTCAGTCACCATCACATCCAACATTGAATTGTCTTGCTACAATTTTGGAAAAAAATATTCCCAGTACAGCCGCTTGTACCTACAAAACAGAAAACAATGTAAAACAATATTGCAAACTAATACTTGTCAACCAAAACAGAAAATAAATTTGTGATCCTCAAAGCAATAGTATTTTAATATGAAACAGTCAGTTCAAGTGTAGCAATACCAACAAAGAACACAAGAATGATTCCATCTGATCAAGAATTTCACACATTTTGAGAAATCCCCAATGTGAAAACAAGCAAAACTTCCATAGATCTGATTCACAAACCTAAAATTCCAAGATATCAACAATCCCAGACCTAGATCGGTCCCCAGAAATCCCTACTTGAGCTAAATTCACATATCACACCCCAAACAACCAAAGAAATGCATAAGAAACCTAACAAATCATAACCCGATCCATCCCATTCCCAAAAATAACCAAAAAAAATTCTAGAAAAAGAAACAGAAGGCCAAGAACACAAACAAATCAATAGAAAACAATGAACGAAAAGTGAGCAAGGCGAAAACACACATATATGATCAAATCTTCTATATCGCAGGTTTTGTAGCAGCAATAGAATCCATATACAAGAAAACACACAGATAAGTGTTCGAAAATCAAAACACAAATCCGACTCGATCTGCTTATCTGGAAGAAAGGGTGAGAACCGACGAGAGAGAGGGGGAGTTTAGGGCGAGAGCAGACGAGAGAGAAGTAGAGCTGTGGAGGGCGAGCCGGCGATAGAGAGAGACGGTCAAGGTTGATCGATCTGCAGATTTGCTGGCTTTCAAGAAAGGTGGACGGAGTGGGAGTGAGAGTGAGAGAGATGCGCTGAGGGCGTTGAAATGAGTCAATGACTCAAATGAGGCTGAATAAGTCGAAACATGGTCTTAGGGTTTTCTAAAGGTGTGATCGGGTGTGAGTTGGTCTATACAAGTGTTGTGTTCCACCAATAATCTGAAGACAGATATAAAAAATAAATTATTTAAATTTCGGTTCGGTCTCGTTTTAACCGATCGGTTCAGGAAATAAAACCGAATCTGACCAGGTTCACATCCTGTTCGGTCCGGTTCTGCAAATTTTCAGTCATAATGTAATCAGTTCGGTTACCGACCCTGAAAAACCGGTCCGGTTCGGCCGGTTTTCTGCCTCAATTATGTTTTTTGTCCACCCCTATAGAAGCATTAATTAGTTTGGGGAAGAGCTTTGATAATTGGAAGCTCGCGGGTTGGTTTAGATCTTTGTAAGCCCACTTATCCACAATAGTTTAACTTGGCCTCGAGCCATACTTAAGCTCAGTCATTCTTAAATTTCTTATCAGATCCGGCATCTCTGCTATAATACTAGATGCTAGGATCTGTTAGACTTTTTACGTGAGTCCACCACGTTACCACAATATATTCGAATAGCTAAAAATAAAAAAGACACAAAAATCAATTTTCTTGTTGCTGCAGGATGTCTTTCTCTCTCTTGCTCTGTAAACCAACCCAGGAAGATAAAAGGCAGGATTGCAGGACTGCATGAGGAATGACCCGATAAGACGCAAAGCATGAAAGATTGTATTGAGTAGCTAGCCATTTGAGTAAAGACAGAGAAGAGCAGTGACGAATTTGGACAAAAAAGAGTCAAACAGAACAAAGGAATAAGAGATTGAGAATTTTCTGATGTGATTTACCTTCTCCAAGAATGAAGTATATATACAAGACACATCAAGACCTATTAGGAAACTAATTACAAGACCTATTAGGAAATTAATTACAACAGAATAATCCTAATAATACACAATATTCACAATCCTAGTTACATGGCATGACTCACGCCAACACTCCCCCTCAAGTTGGTGCATACAGATCACGGATGCCCAACTTGTCAAGTGAGTCATAGAAGTCTTTACTCGAGAGAGCCTTTGTAAGAATATCCGCCAACTGTTCTTCAGTAGGAACGAAGGGAAACATAATGATATGTCCATCCAGCTTCTCTTTAATGAAGTGTCGATCTACCTCTACATGCTTCGTGCGATCATGCTGAACAGGATTGTGAGCAATTTCAATTGCAGCCTTATTATCACAATAAAGCGGCATAGTCTTTTCCTGCCTAAACCCCAAATCCCTCAACAAATTTCTCAACCCCAACATCTCACAAAGTCCTCGAGCCATTCCTCTATACTCTGCTTCTGCACTAGAACGAGCCACCACCTTCTGTTTCTTGCTCTTCTAAGTAACCAAGTTACCACCCACAAATGTGAAGTAGCCCGAAGTAGACTTGCGATCTGTAATATTACTTGCCCAGTCCCCGCCTATGTACTCTGAAACATCCAAGTGACTGTGTTTTGAAAAGTGTAATCCCTTCCCTGGAGCAGACTTTAAATATTGCAAAATACGAAATACAGCATTCATATGAGTCTTATTGGGATTTTGCATAAACTGACTCACCACACTAACAACATAGGCTAAATCTGGTCTAGTGTGGGATAAATAAATCAATCGGCCAACTAACCTCTGGTATCTTTTTTTATTTGTAGGTACTTGATCCAAGTACTCTGCTAACCGATGGTTTTGCTCAATAGGAGTATCAATAGGTTGACAGTCAAGCATACATGTTTCTGCCAGCAAGTCGAGAACATACTTCCTCTGACTCAACACAATACAATCATTCCCACGAGCAACTTCAATTCCCAAGAAACATTTCAAATTACCCAAATCTTTCATCTCAAATTCTAAAGATAACTGACCTTGTAACCTTTGAATCTCCTCAAAGTCATCACTTGTCACAACCATGTCATCAACATAAATAATCAAGGCAGTCACTTTACCACATTGATGTTTAAGGAACAAGGTGTGATCTGAATTGCTTTGCTGGTAGCCAATTTTCTTCATGAACTTGGTGAACCTGCCAAACCAAGCTCTGGGAGACTGCTTCAAACCATAAAGAGATTTTTTCAATCTGCACACCACCTATTCTCCAGTAGAAGTACCATATCCAGGAGGCAAATCCATATAAAGCTCTTCATGCAAATCACCATGCAAGAATGCATTCTTAAGATCAAACTGTTGTAAAGGCCAATCAAGATTAGTAGCTAACGAAAGAAGTACCCAAATTGTGTTAATTTTGGCCACTGGTGCAAATGTCTCATCATAATCCACTCCATACTTCTGAGTATAGCCTTTAGCCACTAGTCTTGCCTTGTACCTGTCCACCAATCCACCTGAATTGTGTTTCACGGTATACACCCACCGACAACCAACTGTCTTCTTCCCGGGTGGTAATGATACTAGCTCCCACGTACAATTCTTCTCAAGAGCATCCATTTTGACCGTCATTGCTTGCATCTACTTCTCATGCATCCTGCACTTTACTAGGGAGAGACACAGAAGATAATTGATTCATAAAGGCTATACGGTTTAGACAGCCTATGGGTCGACACATAATTAGCAACGGGGTATTTAGCTTTGGCATTTAGAGTAGGTTCATAGTGCTTTGGGGGTTGACCATGGGTGGAACGACTAGGCAGAGTTTTGGTGGGAACAATATCTGACACAAAAGAAGGAACACTAGCTGACACAGAAGGAGTATTAGATAAAGAAGGATTAGAACATACCTCGGGTGATGATTGAGAAGGCGAGACCACTGAAGGAGAGGGAGAGACATAAGAACTGTTCAAAACGACATTGGTGACATCGGGAATTTCATCGGAAACATAATCAAACTTCCTCTTCAACCGACCGGTCAGACTGATCCGATAGACTGGTCAGTAGCTGACTACCCAAATTCTCTTCTCCATTCGGTGGGCTGTTGTCCTCTTTTTCAAGTTCCGTTCCAAAACAATCCAGCCTTGAGAACTCGGATGTTGTCTCCCATCTTGCCTACTAAACAAATCTTCATAATAACAAGACTTCTCCCCCTGACGAAGAGTCATATGAGGCAAAAAATAACATGCATCTTCACTTAACGTAACATCCATGGTGATATAAACTTCTGGGATTGAGGATGATAACATTTGTAACCTTTCTGATGAGAACCATACCCCACAAACACACACTTAAGGGCTCAAGTATCCAACTTTGACCTCTGATTCTTATATAGATGAACATAAGCAATACAATCAAAGACACGAGCAAGAAGAGTATTAGAAGATGGAATAGAAACATAGTTAGATAGGACCTCAAGTGGGACACGACCTTGAAGAGGGACAGATGGAAGACGATTGATTAGATGAGTAGCACACAATATAGCCTCTCCCTGTAGATACTTAGGCATGTTAGCACTAAGTAGAAGAGACCGAGCCATGTCCAGAAGATGAAGATTTTTCCGTTCAGACACCTCATTTTGCTCAGGTGTCTGTGGGCATGAAGTTTGATGTATGATGCCATGGTGTTGGAAATATTCATGAAAAGAATGATTGACAAACTCACCCCCATTATTGGAACTAAAGACCTTAACATGAGCATCATATTGAGTACGAACAAGCTTATGGAATGCTATAAAAGCAGAGAAAACAGAATCTTTAGACTTAAGTAAAACCACCCAGAATAATTGAGTAAAGTCATCATCAATGAATAACACAAAATATTGCATTCCAGAAAGGGTAGAATGTTTAGAAGGACCCCATACATTTGAATGAATTAACTCAAAAGGCATAGTACTAGAATGAAAACTCGAAGGATAACTAGACCTATGACTCTTAGCCAAAGCACAAGTTTCACAATGCAGGCTAGACTCACTAACTCCCAGAAACAATGAAGGCATGGACTTCTTCATAACTCCAAAAGATGGATGACACAAACACCTATGCCACAACCATAGCTTACTTAATCGGTCAGAATTCAATGTCAGGGCTAAAGGCTGTTTCGATGCTTGTGTTGGCTATGCGTACATGCAATCCAAGTGAAAACAGTCACCCCTCAGGTCTCCCTTGCCCATGATCACCCTGGTACACATATTCTGAAAAATAACATACATTGGATAAATGTTACAGAGCATTTATTTTGTGACCCCAACTGGGATACAGACAAAAGATGATGAGACAATGAGGGTACATAAAGCACATCATGCAATACAATGGATGGTGTAACTTGAACAGACCCAATACCTAAGACTGGAAAAGACGCACCATTCACATTAGAAACACGGGATATAGAAGGGGATGACATAGACATAAAGAAGGACTTATCATAGGTCATATGGTCAGACGCACCAGAATCAATTATCCATGTATCATTACTAGTAAAGTCAGAAACATGTAAAGCAACACCAATTTTACCTCGAGTTCCCTTAGTCAAGGAAACATTACCCTGTGAGGGATCTTGCCCTACAATGCTGTCTTAGAAGCACCAATTGGACTGCCGCTTTGCCTCTTTGACCACCACCACGTCCTCCAGCATTATTGCCTCCTCTCCAACTAGAGTTGTTGTAATTAAACCTTCGCAGCTTAGGACATTGATTCTTGAAATGGCCAACTTCCTTGCAATAGTTCCAAGCCATTTGATTATAATTCTGGTTCAGCTAATTTCCTTGATTCTGTGGCTGATACTGACTCTGAGATGGAACTAGGGTAGAATTCCTAATCTGAGGTTGAGGTGGAGGCGTATCATGGATTGCTAAACCAGAAATTTTAGTATGAAGGTTCTGAGCGGCAGCCTTATTACCTTCATCTCTTCGGATATAGGCAAAAGCTTGTTCCAATGTAGGTGGAGTTGCAAGACGCAATAACTCATTCATTGCCCCTTCAAAGTGAGGTCCAGGCCATCAAGAAAAATATGGGGACGCATCTTGTCCTGCTCAGTCCGATAGGAATTAATATTAGCTTCACAAGTCATAGGATTAGGGTTTCTCTGATCAAGCTCCTTCCCAATTGTCTTCAAATTCGCATAAAAGGTTGCAACAGGTTGTCCACTCTGAGTTATTTTGAAAGCTTTGACATTCAATTTATGAACATGAGCAAAGTCACTCCCATCATAATATGTAGCAGCAACAGAATCTGAAATTGCTTTGGGAGAATCATAGTTATTAAATAATCTCATTACCTTCGGAGTCATAGCCTTGAGAAGAATTCTCATCACATTAGTATTTGCCGTATCCCATTCATCGACTTTTGGTTCTGCAGCAGGTCTTGCTGCACTACCGGTAACATAACTCCACTTTCCAATCCCCTGAATATGGATCTTCATAAGCTTATGTCATAACTGATAATTGGTGCCATCGAGCTTTACACCAAAACTTGAATTATCTGTCACATTCTGAACAATCACAACCTCACGGGCCACAGAGTTTGCCCCTCCATTATGAGATCCTCCAGTATTCCTGTCGGTAAGGGTCAAATCCACCATCTCTTTTCTTTTCCTTCTTCTTCTTCAAATATCTTAATTAATGAGCCACAAACCAAAAAAAAGTAAAACGTCTCAAAGAGACCAATAGCAAAACACCAAAAGAAGGTGGTCTTTAATAGCCAAAAGAAACCAAAGCAAGAAGTGGAGCAAAACGCTAAAAAAAAGGAACAGAACCAAAACAAGGTCTGAGCGTCTCGAAGCCAACAACAAAAGGACCAGCATGACTTCAAGGGACCAGCGATTTCAAAGGGACCAGACCAAAGGATTAATTGTGGAGGTTTAATTGTATTGAAAGCAAAAGGACAAGAGAACAAAAAGAACTGATTTTCCTGCAACGGAAATCAAATAGCACAACCGAGTTCGAATGGATCTCGGCTTTGATACCAAGTCAAACAGAACAAAGGAATAAGAGATTGAGAATTTTCTGATGTGATTTACCTTCTCCAAGAATGGAGTATATATACAAGATACATCAAGACCTTTTAGGAAACTAATTACAACAGAATAATTCTAATAATACACAATATTCACAATCCTAATTACATGGCATGATTCACGCCAACAAAATGAAACTATTTTGTCCCTTAAATCAGTTAAAAATCCTAACACCATTTTTGAATCGAACTGAATTCTTTATTTCCTTCTTCTTCCATTTTTGATGGACCATGTTGGTATACACATACCTCCTAACCACAAGTATCAGAAGCACAAGGCTCGTATCGCCTATACATTAGCGAGATAAGCTCCCAGCTGGGGGTTCTGATACCCCTCGGGGCGATATAGGGATTCCAAGGGTCCCACACCGAAAGAAACGGGACCAGGCTCCCACAAACTTGCTACATTAAGGACATCTCCAACAACCTAAAGAGATAACTGTTTACTATCGCTTTCCATTATCATTATCTTATCCGATACTGACTTAGGCATCGGAGCGTCGAAGGCCGGCACACCTAGTCTTCCCTCTGACCTGTGTCTATCTTGCAGATAATCGAGACCGATAGCGATAGTAGCAAACCGATACAACCCGTGTTCAGTTGGACCAGATTGCCCTCGAGACCACTGAAACATTTGGGGCTAAAAGGACTCCCCTAGCTCCTTGCTAGCGGAACAACACATCGATGGCTACCAGCAGCGACGACCCGTCTATCGATACAATGACTCGCGAGGTCCAGCGAACTCTAGAGTTTCAGAGCCCTAATACAGAGACAAGATCAGTCTTGACCACCGATCCAACCACGGCGCTATAGATAGCAATGCGTGACCTCATGGAGACACGCGCACAGGTCGAGGCCGAGAGCCCAGCGGCCATGGCTGCCTGCCGGGAAGTCGAAAAATGTCCAACCAGAATCGCACCCTATGAGAAGCACTCTAGCGGCTAGTCGCGCATGACAACGTCTTGGACATGGACCATCAACAGGAGACCCCGATACCGACAATTGGCGGTGTCCCAACACTGGGACCAGCCCTCATGGCGGACCCCGCCACCGGCCTCGCTGGCACCTTCGTGCCCCCAAATCTTACGTTAGGAAGCCTCACTGGCCCCACATACAGCAACACTAGCACTGACCCATAGGTGATCTACCTGAATTCCCTACTCCTGCCAGGCCACCTTGGCGTCGCACCAATTCCCCAACCAACTACCTATATGGTAGGAACCTCAGGTCCAAACACCACTACGGCCGCCAACATACCTCCACTTGACCCCAGCACCCTGCTATTACTCCAAATAAGCGAGGCCATCACCTCCCTATAGGCACGGTTGGAAAGTGCCGAAAGCAGAGACGGGTGGCAGCCGATCACAGCTGGTTTCTAGGGAAAGACAAGACCATTCACTGCCCATATACAAGCCGAGAAACGACCACCAGAAGCTAAGCTTCTCAAGATCGAAAAGTACGGGACCCAAGACCCATACCACCATCTCGAAGTCTTTCAATCCATACTCCATGGAACGCAATATATCGACGCCATGGCCTGCTATGCATTCGAGGAAACTTTGAAGGATGAAGCCCGGCGTTGGTTCCTCAACCTACCTACCAACTCCATTGATAGTTTCCAAGAATTGGGAGACAAGTTCCTGCGATGATTCATCCTGTGCGACGGTGGATATCACACAACTCCCGACCTATTCAGGCTGATGCAGCAGCGAAACGAGCGATTACGAGACTTTGTTCGGGGATGGCAGAAGCAGGCCACTCAATGCCGCTCCCTCGACCCTGTCCTAGCGGCGTCGACGTTTAAGCAAGCACTCCAACCCGGATACTTCTTGTTGCGAATCAACACCAATCCCCCCACAACATATGATGAACTCCTCGATGCCGCTACAGCCTTTGCTCAGGTCGAGTACGACACCTTTGGCAACCATACCAACTCCAATGTGCACCTGGTAATCAGGCCAACAATCCCGATACTAGGAACAAAGACATTAACCGAGATAAACCTGCCCAGCCAAACGACAGGGCCCTATTCGAGCTCCAACGCTACAGCGATAGGAGAGACAAGCAATACGGCAAGAGCCCTGAGAAGCCAAAGTACAACTCCTCGAGCAGTCGACATCGCAATGCACCATACGGCGACACCCGACACAGGGATGACCAGCGATTCGTGGCACCCCGATATGAGATTTATACCACACTCACCGCCTCTTATGAGGACATCTGGAACAATCACAAGGACATCATCCCGCGCCCAACAAAGCGCAAGTCAGGCCAATCCAAGCCTTGAGATAACAGCAAATATTGCACATATCACGAGGAATCCGGTCACCCTACCAACATCTGCTGGGCTCTAAAAAACACCATCAAGCACCTCATCTAGAGCGGCCAACTCTCACAAGATCGCACTCCAGCCATTGGGGCTAATGCCATTGAAGTCTACGGCCAGATCTTAAAGATACACGGTGGTGTCCCACAGACACCCGAAACCCACCATGCATAGAAGCGCCAATGCCCTCGGGGCCAAGAGATATTGGGACTCAGCCACGGCTGCCACACCCCCAGATCGAATGGAACTCGATAGCCTTTAACCGCAGCGAGGACACCATCCAGAAGCACCACAACGACCCACTCTTAATCACCATGGTCATCGACCACTATCGCTGCCACCGGGCCTTGGTCGATAGCCGCGCAGCGGTTAGCGTCATGTTCAGAAGCTGCTACGAAGGCCTCAGCCGAGATAGGAAGAAACTCACCCCCGATCATAAACCCCTAATCAGCTTCACAGGAGAAATTAAACAGCCCTTGGGATCCGATAACTTACTGATCACACTTGGTGGCGACATCACTATTGCTATCATGAAAGCACATTTCATCATCGTCGACTGCCCCTCCTAATACAACATCATCTTGGGGCGTGACGCTATATGGGGACTCCAATGCTTTGTGGCAGGACACATGCTAATGATGAAGATACCCACCCCGGGTGGCATCCTCACCGTCATAGGTGACTAAGAGCTCGTGAGACAGTGCAACTCCTTGACTGTCGGAAGGGGACACGGAAAACGAGAGGTACTTCTAACCTCAGACCTACCCTCCCCATCTGATAAGCCCAACGATCCAAGGGAAGATCCTGACACTTCAGAGGATCACGATACACGCAGCAAAAGGAAAGACGATAAGAGCAAACACAAGCACCCTAGACCAGATGCTTTGGAAGAACTGATATTGGTCTCAAATTCCGATGCACACCCAGAAAGAAAAGTTAAGATCAGGTCAAAGACGGACCTATAGTTCCAGGCAGAGCTCATCGCCTTCCTCACGTCCCGACAGGAGGTGTTTGCGTGGTTATACGACGATATGCCAGGAATCTCGCCAGAGCTGTTAACCCACAAACTCACCATCTCACCAGATGTTCCCCCAGTCTGCCAAAAACGGAGAGCCTTCACGGAAGAGAAATACAAAGCAATCCAGGCAGTGGTGAAGAAGCTCCAAGATATCAGGTTTGTCTGAGAAGTCTCCTACCCGACATGGCTCTCTAATGTTATAATGGTAAAGAAGCCCAATGGAAAATGGCGCATGTGTGTTGATTACACCAACTTGAACAAGGCTTGCCCAAAGGACAGTTTTCCCCTCCCACGAATCGATCAGTTAGTTGACTCTACCGCAGGCTACAAACTCCTCAGTTTTATGGACTCATTTTCCGGCTACAATCAAATCGCCATGGAACCCTCCGATCAGGAGCATACATCCTTCACCACCGATAAAGGTTTGTATTGTTACAAGGTAATGCCATTTGGTCTAAAGAACACTGGGGCCACATACCAGAGATTGGTTAACGCCATGTTCGCAGATCACATCGCTAAGATCATGGAAGTATATGTGGACGACATGCTTGTCAAAAGCATCACCATTGAAGATCACATTAAAAACCTGGGTATCGTCTTCGACATCTTACTCCGGTATGGCATGCGACTCAACCCTGACAAATGCGTGTTTGGCGTACTGGGAGGAAAGTTCCTGGGCTTCGTGGTCAGCGAAAGGGGCATCAAGGCCAATCCCTAGAAGGTACAGGCAATTCTCGATATGGCACCACCAAAAACCAGGAATGAGGTCCAGTCCCTCACTCGGAAGGTTGTCGCTCTCGCCCGATTCATATCCCGTCTAACAGAAATGCGCCCCATTCTTCAAGCTCCTTAAAACTCACCATACCGAGATGATCAATTGGAGCCCTGTGCACGACAAGGCTTTCTAGGTCCTCCGAGATTACCTGGCCTCAGTGCCCACTCTTTCGAAATTGATTCCCAGAGAGATCCTATACATTTACTTCGTTGTATCAATCACCGCGAGCAGCGCTGCCTTGGTCCAGCTAGAGGACAGCAATGAGCTACCAGTCTACTGCACCGGCAAGGGATTCAACTATGCCAAGTCCAGGTACTCCAATATTGAAAATTTTTCCCTCGCACTCCTCACGGCCACATGACGATTACGACAGTATTTTCAAGCGCACACGATACATATCTTGACCAACCAACCCCTGAAGCAAGTTCTTCAGAAGCTGAAATCCTCAGGAAGATTGGTCAAATGGTCCATCGAACTCGGCGAGTTCGACATTCATTACAAGCCACGAACGGCCATCAAGGGGCAAGCCGCTGTAGACTTCATCGCCGACTTCATGCACCTGGAAGATGTCGTTCCCTCAGACGAGACTGTCTCAGAACCCCACACCACGCCCCCATGGAATCTCCACGTGGACGGGTCCTCCAACAGTAAACTCAGCGATGTCGGAGTGGTCTTGACTGACCCAAAGGGGAACGCATACGAGTACGCGCTACAATTCAAGTTCAAAGCCTTAAACAACGCAGCCGAGTACGAAGCACTGATTTCCGGCATCAAGCTGGCCAAGGAATTAGGTGTCACGAGACTGGCAATCTTTAGTGATTCCTAACTCGTCGTAAACCAGGTCGGCGACGATTTCCAAGCCAAGGAGCCGCATCTATCCCACTACCAAGCTCTCACCAAGACTTTACTCCAACGATGTCTCCCCAGCTATACCATCGCCCTGATCCCTCAGGCACAGAACAACAAGGCAGACGCCGTCACGAAGTTGGTAACATCGCCCCCAGACACCAATTTGGGAAGCCTCAAATTGGAAACCCTAGATAAGCCAAGCTTCGATAAGCCATTCTCGGAGATATTCCTGGCCGAGAGCGAGCATCCACCTTCATGGATGGACCCATTCGTTGACTACCTCTCTAAGGGTGTCGAGCCCCAGGACAAGATTATTGCAACCAGGCTCCGCAGACGAGCTATGCTATACAAGGTACGGGAGGGAAAACTATACAGGATGGGCAGGTCTTTCCCCCTGCTAAAGTGCATCTCCCTCGAGGAGGGACAGCAAGTCCTACTATCACTGCACAGCGGAGTCTGCGGCAATCATGCTGGAGCGAGGAACCTGGCATTCAAGGCTTTGCGAACAGGGTATTATTGGCCCACCATTGAACAGGACGCAAAGCGCATCGCTAGCTCCTACCTCAAATGCCACCAATTCGCCAACTCCCCCCTTGCACCATCGGTACCACTCTCGATCATCATCGCCCCTTGGGCATACTGCTAGTGGGGCCTTGACTTTATTGGCAAGTTCCTAACGGCCCCAGGGCAACTTAAGTTTTCCATCGTTGCCGTAGACTACAACACCAAATGAGTCGAGGCCGAGGCCCTGGCCACAGTCACAGTTGCAAAGGTCATTAACTTCTTGTGGAAAAACATATATTGCCGCTACGGAATCCCTGAGACCATCATCACCGACAACGGTGCCCAGTTTGACAACCATACTCTCAGGGAATTCGTTGGCCAGTATGGCATGCAGATCCGATATGCCTCCCCCTCTCACATACAGATAAAAGACCAGGTCGAAGCTATCAATAAGATAATCAAGCAGAACTTGAAAAAGAGGCTCGACGATGCCAAGGGCTTGTGGGCCAAAAAACTGCCCGAGGTGCTTTGGGTGATAAGAACAACCCCGAATGAAGCAAATGGCGAGTCCCCTTTCTGCTTATCCTTCGGCACCGAGGCCGTGATCCCAGTCAAGAAAGAGGTGTGCAGCGAAAGGGTGGCATGCTACGATCAGTTCACCAACTCGGAGGGGTTGAACTTTGACTCGGACCTCCTACAAGAGCGACGCGAGCGTGCCCACCTCAGGAATATCAACAACAAACAGCATGTCGCTCGCTACTACAACGCCAGGGTCCTGCCTCGCCGCCTCTCTGTCGAGGACTGGGTGATGAAGGAAAAGATGCCAACCCCAACTGCTCTTAAGGCCACCTGGGAAGGGCCATACGAAATCATCGAGGTTGTCGGACCTGCCACCTTCTACCTAAGGGGAGCAGACGGCGTGACCCTCCCTCACCCATGGAACACCCAGCATCTCCGATACTACCCTAAGTAGGGAAAGGGTTCCAGGCTCGCCCCCACAGCACTATCACAACCCCCCCCCCCCCCCCCCCCAAAAAAAAAAAGAGCTTGTAAGCATCTATTATCTCCTTTTACCTTTCCTTGTCATGTATTTTATTATCTCCTTTTACCTTTCCTTGTTATGTATTTATCAGCTGCCCCTGTGCAGTAATCTATGCTATGATATTACATATATCTCGAATGCTCTCGCAATGAACAAAACTCTCCCCATCGCCACACCCACTTAACGTAATAATCAACTGTTAGCACTTATCACCTTTTGACCTATGATTGGCCTGTGATTGGTCATGTTTTTCTCACTATTATCGCCATAAGCCTTATGATGACCACTATAACACTGGGCAAGGGCACGCTATATAGCAATCCCAACTCACTACCTACGCGATATGCCATTGAACGAATGAATGTTAATGCGATATCACCCACGGCAGGTCTCGCTGACACAGCAAGATGCTATCCCTCGCGAACCCTTGTGTTGCCAGGCGCGATCCAATGAATGTATAAATGAATGTAACGCGATACGCCAACATCTAAATGATTTTTACGCGATACGCCACCGAACGAATGAATGAATGTTAATGCGATATGGCCCACGACCGTTCTCGCTGACACAGCAAGATGCTGTCCCTTGCGAACCCTTGTGTTGCCAGGCGCGATCCAATGAATGTAATGCAATACGCCAACGTCTAAATGATTTTTACGCGATACTCCACCGAACGAATGAATGAATGTTAATGCGATATTGCCCATGGCCGATCTCGCTGACACAGCAAGATGTTGTCCCTCGCGAACCCTTGTGTTGCCAGGCGCGATCCAATGAATGTAACGCGATACTCCAACATCTGAATGATTTTCACGCGATACGCCAAAGAATGAATGAATAATACGTTATACGCCGACGAATGTAAATGAATGATACACGATACTCCGAAGAATGTAAATGAATGATACACGATACGCTAACGTCTGAATGATTTTTGCGCAATACGTCAATGAATGAATGAATGTTAAGGCGATATCGCTCACGGCTGGTCTCTCTGACACAGCAAGTCACTGTCCCTGACAAACCCTTGTGTTGCCAGATGCGATCCAATGAATGAATATATGAATGAATGATACGTGATACACAAATGAATGAATTTTAACGCGATATCTCCCACGGTCGGTCCAGCTAACACAGCAAGTCATTATCCCTTGGAACCCTTGTGTCGCCAGGTGCGATCTAATGAATGTATGAACGAATGTCACACGACACACTAATGTATGCACGAACGATACACAATACATCGACGAACAAATTTTAATGCCATTTCGCCCAAGGCTGGTCTTGCTGATACAGTGAAATGTTGTCCCTCGCGAACCCTGGCCCTGCCAATGTCAATCCAAAGAATGAATATTACGCCATGCACCAACAGAAGAAGGAATGCCACATCCTACATCGCCATGAAACAACTGATTAAATAATGGGTGATACATCGCCATGAACAATTACCACTACACTACACATCACGATTCACGAACCCCCCCTTTAACAGGGCAAAGACATAAGGTAACAAGGGCTAAGGCCAACGCGATACGTAGTCAAACGATATCGTGTTACGTATTGCCTCACCATTTTCCCTCGCCTCCAGCACAGACATACTGCCTCTAAATTTGGCACCTACACTCGCACTCGCACTCGGCGATGGATGATACACAACACCAAAGCCCAGAAATAAAAGGCAATAACGCAATGAAAGGAGATACATACAAAAAATGAAATATTCATTACAAAGGGGCTTTGCGGCCAATAGGAATACATCAATTGCTACTTCGCACAAGTGCGAAACACGACAACATAGTACATATTCAAATAAATGCGAGACACACATCTATCCTCGCATATCCTCCTGAGTCCGATACAGGCTGGCCCCGATCAAGCCTGATTCTTTGGAATTTGAGGAGCTCCGGAAAATGATCACTGAATTGGAGGATTGAGAGGCTGGCCGGGCAATGGTGGGAAAGCCTGGGGGCAGGTGTGCGGCACCACTCTCCATCATATCACCACCTGATCTCCATCGTTGTAGCCCGCCGCCCCCTTCAGTGATCTTGGTCCTTTGGTTTCTCACTCGGACTACTTTTCAGTTTTGCAGGAGCACAGATTGCTCAATCCCCAAGCGGGTGATGAAGCCGAGTCCTTGTGAGATTAGGCTATAAAGCCCATAACCCAAGATGAGATTAAGCTATAAAGCCCAAAAATCTGGAAACGCATATTGCCTCAAGGGAAGAGAAGATTTCAGAAGCAAGAGCACAATGAAAAACAAAGAAAACCCCATACTGAAAATATGATTCACCCTCCTCCTTACCCGCCTATTTCTATGGGACACCATCACCACCAATTGACTCCAGAAGACCAATCGTTGCGTCGCCTTAATGACCTGCATTAATGACAAGACAACCAATCGACAAAGCAATAAATATATTCAACGCACGGGGGACTATCGTCCAACACTATCATTTCCCTATAAACTCCACATGTTCCAATACCAAGCGGACACCCCAAAAGTCAGACCACTCGGTCAATTATCTCAACAAAACCCAAAACATTTACAGAAGAGGAAAAACCTATCGCTATCACAAAACGATACCATACAAAGTTAAGTCTCGCCCTCGGCACTACGTGTCTGCTCTATCCAATTTCGCTCATCCGCCACATCTTGCCCCTCAACATTCTCACCTTGCACCTCAACCTCCTTACCAACAGCCCCTTGCTTGCCAGTAGCACCACCCGCCTTGCGATGGCCAGATGCAGGCTCCGACTCAACCTGCTCCCGGATCACAAACCCCGGACCTCGACCACCACTTGCCGCGCTGGCTTATGATCTCGCGGCCTTCTTGGCCTGCATGTCTCTCACCATCTTCTCCTGATCAATCCAGCCGGCTGTGATACCATCTCGAATCGAGTGCAAGGCCCCATTCGAGAAGGTGATTACACGCATTTCTATGCATGTAATTGTATCTAAACACTAGAATTAAGTTAATTTTTAAGTCAATTATTATGTAATTAATACATTTTTATTTATTTTGTAGTAAATAAGTGGAGTTGTAGATTTCGGAAGAAGTTGTGTGAAATTGGAGCAAAATGAAGGTTTCGAGAAAATGATGAAAAGTCAACATTGATCAACCATGGTCAACTCGAGTGAGAAAGTGGAGTCCAACTCATGGGCTTATATGTTAGAGTGTCACGAGAATACAAAAGAAGACCAAGAACAAGAAAAGCAAGGAAAAGAAATGGTGCTTAACTAATTAAGTTAATTAATCAAATGATTAATTACTTAATTAATCAGGCAAAGAGCAGAAAAAGCAATCTTCACCATGATTTCCAAAACGCACGTGCATGCCATCAGCCTTTTCTTTTATCTCTCTAGCCAACCAAATACTGCCACGTAGCAGTCTTGTTGCTTTTTCTTACTCTTGGACGACCACCGAAACAGCTCCTTCACTCCCATTTCTTCCTCCCTTGAATCTTAGCTGTCCATTTGATAATTAGTTCACTATCCTCTCTTCCCATCTTGAGTCACAGACGGCACGTATATATATAGAGATATTCACAGAACCCTAAAAAGCAACAGCGCCGAACCGCCACTCCATCCTCTTTTCTCTCTAACACCGAAACCACCACCTCCAATCTTCTTATCTTTTCTTCTCCTAACCAATTTCCTCTCCTCACCAAGATTCACACCTCTTCACCAAGATCCACTTCACCTCACCAAAATCCACCTCACTAAGATTCCATCTTCTCATCAATTCCACAAATTTCAAAGGGGAAGCCCAAGCATCAGGAACTTCATCACCATCAAATTAGGGTAAAAGTGAGGAGCCATAAATCAAGGCTAGCCATAATTGCTTTATAGCAATTTGTGGCTTGTTCTTGTTACTCATACTTCTCTTCACTTTGTTCCTCTTTAAATTATGTATATTGATGTTTGTTTAATGATGGGTAGTGAGTAGATTTGTTGTTAGGGGCTAGGGTTGTGTGTCCTAATCCAAATCTTGTGTAAAAGATGCTTATTTTAATGTAATGATGCAATTTTCATATGATGGATGCTTATATATATTTTTGTTGGGTTAAAATGCATGTCTAGGAGCCTAGTCAACTCTAGGATGTGTATTTTGAGCATGTCTAGGATGGAGTTAGAGGCTTGACCCTCTCTAATTCCTAAGCTAGAAACCTTCAATTTCATATTCGAGGGGTTATAAGCATGGTGATTTACACTCGTTGCGTGAATTCGCGGGAGGGTCCCTTAGTAGTCTAATTCTTCGATCTTTAGGCCTCTTGATGTGAATTAGAGACCCTTGAACCGGTTCTAATTAATGCCAAGCGAGTTCCTACGGCCCTTGAACCGGAGTAAGAATACCATGAAAGAGAATTTCGGTCCTTGAGCCTTGAACCGCCTTGGATACGACTACCACCAAAGTAGGAAATTTACATCTACATTAGATTAGCTTCCGACACATGAGATTTGGGTGAAGGAACCTCTCAAGCACCCGACATTCTCATTATATTGTTCACACTTTTCTAGTTTAATTTCCTTGCATTTTTATTAATCTCTTTGCATTTTATTACTTTTTGTTAAGTTCAAATCAACTCTCAAATATTAAATCCATCGACTCAACTGTGCTTAACTAATTTGGGCTACAAGTTAGTGGCTTTGATTAGGCTCAGTATGAGCTAAGCCGAGCATTACCGAGGCTTGGTGCCTTGTGAATATTTTATTTTATTTTATTTTTTATTTTTATTTTTATTTTCATTTCATTGTGTGCTTTTAAGTTATTCTAGTGCTAATTACCTTGGTTAGGTCCAACACCTAATCCCCGAGGTACGATAATCAAGGTTCTAATACTTCCCTTACTTGACAACGATTCGTATGCTTGTGAGAGCATATGCTTTGTTCATTTTCTCTTGAAAGTGATATGTCCGGAGATAGAGATCCACCGCCTTATCTGTACCATCCCGCCTAGCCTTGGCAAGCTTGTCCCGGTGCGTCTCGGCAGCAGCGCGCATGCGGATACAAACTTCGGCGAAGTCACTCGATCGTGCCCACTCCTCGGCTAACTCCTTCTTCAGCCGCTCCATCTCCTCCTCCCTCTCGCCTGCCTCCAGCTCCACATCCCGTAAACGGTCCACTTCCCTCTGCAGATTCCCAACTTGGTCCTCTAGATCCACCATGTGATCCGGATAGGGAGCCAAACTCTCCAAGGCAGTGGCACGACACTCCAACTCGGTATCGCGTTCACGGACTTGCCTTTCCAAATCTTGCAGACGCTCTTCGGTCTCGGCCACCCGGGCCCTAACTTCGGCGTAGTCACTCAATCGTGCCCGCTCCTCGGCTAACTCCTTCTTCAGCTGCTCCATCTCGCCTCCCTCTAGCTCCACATCCCGTAAACAGTCCACTTCCCTCTGCAGATTCCCAACCTGGTCCTCCAGATCCATCATGCAATCTGGATAGGGAGCCAAACTCTCCAAGGCAGCGGCATGACACTCCAACTTGGCATCGTATTCACTGACCTGCCTTTCCAAATCTTGCAGACGCTCTTCGGCCGCGGCCACCCGGGCCCCAACTTGCTCCACCAATCTTAGACCATCCTCCGCCCGCTGCAGCTTTCCAGTTAAATCCAGGTTCGCCTCCCTCAGCGGAGCGATAGCACCCTCAGCCTCTTGACGACAAGCCTCTTCTATGGCCAGCGCTTGCTCCAGCTCCATCCTCCTCGTGATCCCTTCATCAATGGCTCGCCGCATATCCCCATGCTCAACCCGCCCTTGGTCTACAACGTTCTGAAGCTCGCGCGCCCGATTCCTCTCGGCCTCCAGCTCCTCTTGCAGTTGAGCTATCTCTTGATCAAAATAAGCCACCAGCTCACCCGAGGCGTGTTAATTCAAGTTCACCGCCTCCATTATACCATTGTCAACATGTTCACAAAAAAAAAAAAATAATAATAATAATAATAAGTAAACTCATAATGACACATACCCTCATCAACCTCTCCTAGGTCTCCCGATACCCAAGGCGTGGGTCTTCAGCACTCACGCGACTGCGATCACAATGACAGTTCCGCAGGTCAGCAACCATATGAAGGATGGAGCCATTGATAATTCCAATCTCGCCCAGTGTGCGCGCGAGACCCCCGGCAACATCATCCTGTGAATCCCTCGAACCCCCATTTGTAGATCTCGAGCGCGACACAGTATCAACCCGAGACCTCTTACTACCCCGAGTGTTGACAGCGACACCAACCGGGGGACTCCCGAGACGAAGTTGCGAGGCCATCATCTTCCTCGACAAGACCCTATCCGTCCGAGCATAGGTGTCCGACATTCGGACTCCATCCCCCTCGCCACCTTCGGTTCCCCCCTCGATAACCTGAGCAACCCCGAGTACACCCTCTCCAGAATCCGGTTGCACCTCCGATACCTCAACCTTCAGACCTGTCTCGCCAACGGCTTGGCTGGTTACCTTCGTCTCCACTCTATCCATAGTAATGACTTCCCGCGAGACAGGGTCACCTATCTCCTTACCAAAAACGGTTTCCAACTGTTCCAGCACCGCATCCTACACCAGGAGAACACGAGCACTAGTGTCGCTCTGATGTCACTCTACCTCCTCCAGCAGCTCCTCCACCGAGATCTCTACCTCCACAGTGGGCTCCGAGACCCGGGCCCTATCTCTTGCAAAAACCTGGGGGGACTGCCTCATTACTTCCCGAGTCTTGGGGGACTGACGCTCGCCAGCTCACACTTAGGGAAGTTTACCCACCTCGCCGACCTGCATGGGCTGATCCTGACCATCTCGAGTTGGCTCCCGAGGATCTGGAACCTCATGCACCTCGGTTCCAGCCTCCTCCTCGGCCCGCTGATTGAGATACTCCAGGACGGCATCGGGGAACCTCAGATACATCTCATCGGGCAACGACATACTTACCCAGTGATCAGTCACACGCACCTTATCGGGGAGGTCCACATCAATGCGCCTCGCCGTCTACGATTCTTGCAATAACGCTTAAATAATGGTATCAGGATCAACATCAGCATATGGAGCATTGCTCTTGCTCAGAGCTTCGGTCGGCATATCAGCTGCGGAATAAACAAACAATGTCAGTAGGGATACCACAACACATAACACACCAAGAAAAAAGGAGAACCCCTCACCCGGAAACCTCCCCAACTCAAATCTCTCATATATCGGAAGCCTACACAAACGATAGAACCCCCTCGACCCCCTTGGAAAAGCACCCATCACCCTCGCCACACGTTTCAGCTCCAGCGTGGTCAAATTCACCTCCTGCCTCACTACGATGCACAAAAACACTATTAGTATACACCAAAGGCAAGAAAACCTACCAAAAAAGACAATCACGATACTTATAGATGGGTTGAAACCTGCTCAGGGCCCGGTGCACCATTTTCAGATTCTGCCACAGGCCACCTACTAGGCATGGCCTTCCTCGCTAACGCAAATAAATGTTCGACGGCAAGTCCTCGATTACAGCGCTGCCGCATGCCCTGAAATTCACGCACCCGCTATCGCGACCTTTGATCGAATACAACTTTTTGAACAAGGAATTGAACTCACCGATACTTGGACACAACAGCCTACTCAACTTCCATAGCAGCAATACGCCCATTATTTGCCTCAACGGATTGGGCGATAGTTGCCCTACCGCTATATTCATACAAGACAGCAGATACTGTAATTCCTCGGATAACGGGAATGACAACCCACACCTGAGTTGGTACTCGTAAAAGCCTGCCCACCCCAACTGGGGGTGACTAAAGGTTTCACCTTCCCTCAACGGACGCAACAGGATGTTATCCGGAATCGCCCAAGTGACCCTCAGTTCAGCAATCTGCTCCTCCGTCATACTCGGACCCGGCTGATCAATGGGTGTCTCGCCAAGGATCAATTGCCCACGGGGCGTACGTGGGATCTCCAAAATCTCGACTTCCTCCTCATCGGGAACATCGGGCACCACAAGGCTCCGAGAGAGGAACCCTCACCACCCCCTTGGGACCTCCCCACAATACTCCCGCGAGACCCCCCACTACCACCTCCTCAGGAATCACTCTCACCAGCCCCCCGGGGGCCTCCTCCACCGCGACCACAAGAGGAACCTTCTCGCCCGCCACGACCGCGATTCTCACGCCTCATAATCTGAGTGATTTAGATCCTTGACCAGTCGCCTCTTTTCAATATCGCCTTCCTCAAAACTCTCCCGCAAAATTCAAATCCATGAGCCCTATCCGGAGCAACCAAACTAGACTAAACTCAACCCAAGGCTCAAAACCCTAAAATCTCATAGGACCTAACCGAACCCAAAATCCACAGGAAAATCACTTTCCCGGAGCACGACCCCCCACAAGATACACGCACACCAATAACTCTAGATAAACCAAGAAGGTCAAGAGACGGCGTACCTATTCACTCATCCGGTCGAGATACAGAAACTGCGACGACCACTCCACGTCCAGATAAAATCTCTCCACACAACTATGACTCCAATCTCACCTAGTCCTTCTCTCAAGCTCCAATACGAACGCCGAAACAGTAACCATCTCCATCTCTACCCTGTCCTTATATAAGGACCTCGAGAACGCCCGGACCGTTGGACGTGCAAGGACAACCACCCAAGATCTCACCACGTGTACGACATCCCTGAGCGTTACAGAAGTCGTGCGCCATCGCCTCGGCTACTCACCACTCTACCATTATTACAAGATACAAATCCTAGTACACCGGTCTTCCCGCACACGAAAGCAAATAAGCTCACAACAAGTGTCACCAGGGAATAGCCCATGCGCTAGAGGACGTATGCAACCCCATCGCCAATTCCTGATAGCGACACCACATCGAGCACCAACAGAGCTTACTCACCCTAGCTAAGACTCCTCCTGAGTGGGGACTTGGGGGACTGGGGGGGGGGGGGGTACTGGTTGTACGGAAGCCACGTGGCATAAACTTGCCTTGAACTTCTGATACTTTTACCAGCAGCAAACTCCCCACCCAAAAGAACTCTTGACTGGGGACTTGGGGGGACCTGTTGGTATACACATACCTCCTAAGCACAAGTATCGGAAGCACAAGACTCGTATCGCCTATACATTAGCAAGATAAGCTCCCAGCTGGGGGTTCCGATACCCCTCGGGGCGATATCGGGATCCCAAGCGTCCCACACTGAAAGAAACGTGACTAGGCTCCCACAAACCTGCTGCATTAAGGACATCTCCAACAACCTAAAGAGGTAACTGTTTACTATCGCTTTCCATTATCATTATCTTATCCGATACTGACTTAGGCATCGCAGCTTCAAAGGTCGGCACACCCGGTCTTCCCTCTGACCTGTGTCTAGCTTGCAGATAATCGAGACCGATAGCGATAGTAGCAGACCGATACAACCCGTGTTCAGTTGGACCAGATTGCCCTCGAGACCACTGAAACAAACCATTCTTTAATTCTTGGGTTTGCTTTTCTTGCACCTTGGGTTGAAAGATCTTACCTGGAATTACAATTTTTGCATACAAGGAAAAGAGAAGGGAAGAGAGGAGAAAGGAAGAGACCATCCGTTTGAAAAAAAGAAAGAAAGAGGTCTCATGTGACACAGAAAGAAAGAAAGAAAGTAAGAAAGAAAGAAAGAAAGAAAGAAAGAAAGAAGGAAAGAAAGGAGAGAGGAGAGGGGAGAATAATCTTCTGCTTCAACATCAATATTTGGGTGCTGGAATTTTCCATCTTGAACCATTAAGTCGTGGTTTGCTGATGTGGCAGCCTTATATTAAATTATAACAGATCCTAGCATCTAGTATTATAGTAGAGAAGCCGGATCCTACTAGAATCACTCGAATAGAAGAACAGAACACTCCTTTGTTTTAAAGAAAGAAGAAAAAGAAGAAGAACATAACCCATCATCGAACAAAGTGAAGATTTCATCATATTTTTTGTTATTTTATTTTTATTTTTTTGAAACATGAAAGAAATTACAAAGAGGATCCACTTAGAATCTTATACAAGGCTTTATCAAAATGTAACAAGGATAAAATCTCAGGAGGGAAATGATTACACTAAATATAATTTTGAGAATAAATTTGGTTGTTTAACAAAATAGTCTGCTACCATATTAGCTTCTTTGTAAACATAATCAAAAGAGACGGTTGTAAAACTTGAAGTTAAGTGCAAGAGTGTGGATAGTCTCCAAGAAATCTTGAATTGACGCTAACCATTTTGATAAACAATATTGTGACTTAAAAAAAAAAAAAATTGATGCTGCTGTGTTGTAAGTATAATCAGCTGTGAATTCGTGTTTGGTAAATAATACTTTAAAAGTATTGTCAATACATAAAACAACTTCAGAATGTGTTTTAATTGAAAACAGCTTCAAAACTAACCTTTGGGTTGCTTCTAAAATTTGCCGTCAGTGACCTGTAATTTTCAGTTAAAACTGTTTTTATTTATTTACCAAACACAATAAAATCTAAGGGGGGGTGTATTCAATTAAGAGTCTATTGGATTGTTTTGTATTTTAAAAGTCTTTTAAAATCTTATGGTATTCAATTAGGATTTCAAAAAGTCCTTTAAAATCTTGTGGTATTCAATCAGGATTTTAAAAAGTCCTTATAAATCTGGTGGTATTCAAAAGCCCGTGATTTTGAAGGATTTTATTAGATAATTGATTGTGTAGGATTCTTGGGTGTCTGGTATAAATACCAAACCCTATCAGAAATCCACTCTCTAGAGGTGAGATTTTGATGTCTTTATTTTTTCTCTCCGTCTGAAGACGAAAAGACCTCAAACACCAGAAGACGAACTGATCTCGACCTCTGACCTCAATCTGTATTCTCTACTAACCAAGGTAATTCCTCATCTTTGTTTTGGTATTTGGAGTTAGCATCATTTTCAAAACTATATGCGGATTGATTGGTTTTTGTTTTGGTGTTTGGAGTCGGTGGTGTACGTGCTTGGACCGGAGCATATAGATAGACACAAACACACAGCAATAGGATTGGTTCATAGTTTTCAATTTCTATGTACTTGGCAAAAGCAATAGGATTGGTTCATAGTTTTGGTTCCATATAAACTGTCACAGTTTTGGCATATTTTGCTATAAAGGTTAATTTTAAATTCGAGATTGGAGTTGGTGGTTAGCAGTGAGTTCAATTACGGAGGAAAGAATGCAGTGTCAGTGATATGATAGATATATAGCAAATGAAGACCGGTCTTATACTCTTATCATAAATTTAGACTCTCAATTAATTCTATGGATAATGACAGCTGCTCCCATCCTGTTGGAGTTAATACAAGTTACTTGTTCCTAAAGATAGGTTGTTTCATGTCCGCAATCTGAACCTATGTAAATAGAACAGCTTATTCATATTTAGATTTACTCCCTGGTGGTGTCTTACTGTTTTCTTTTTACATTGATCTTTGATCTTGTTATCTGATCTTCATAAGAAAAGAGCTTATTTTCTTTGCAATGAGCAACTTCCTGCTTTAGTTCTTGATTGTGAGCCGAACATTGACTTCAAGAAAGATATTGAAGCAAAGAGGCAGTAAGACTCCCTATTAATTTTTTGTTGAACTAGAAGTCCCTTCACACTTGCTGCCTTCAATTTCTCCCTCTGTATACTCTTTCATGTACGTACTGAAACGATTCATAGAAACCAATTCTCTTGTGTATTATTAATTTTGATAACTTGTATGAAATGAAACTACAGAAATTTGTTACTTCATTGTACTTGAGCGTCCCGTCCTTGCTGCCCCAGGAATTGCATTAAGCATTTCCAATGTGCCCCTTGACTTTTAAGTATATTTAATTATTTATTTGCATAACGGGGAATAATGGAACAATTTAGTTGTACTATACCCTGCTTTGAGATCTAACACAGAAAGATTTTAAAATTACCCAACATGCATTCAACTTATAAAGTACGCTGCTATCAGGCCATTGTGATTAAAAAAATAAGCTTTTGACGTTGAAGATGCTAAAATACTGAACAAGATATACTATGTAATTCTAGTTTCCTCTCGAAAAATATACAAGACTATCGTTGATCACTTCAATTCTCTTAACGAATTTCTTCACCAAATCAACAAAATAGCAGTAGCAAGACAAAAACCCACTCACAAAAGAATCATGTGACCATAACCCTCACCTTAAACAACGGAACTTCTCTTTAAGACACATATAGAGTAACATGGCAGAATCATAGATTACATAGTACATATTTTGGTCTTTATTATATTATTGTTATAAGGACAATCCATGCACTTATTAAAATCTAAATAAATTTTGCTAATACAATACATTAGAATCTATTCAAATCCGTATAGAATTAAAACAATCCGTGGATTCTGTAGAATCCACGAGAATCCATGAATTATAAAAAGTCAAGCAGAATCATTTAAAATCTAGATTGAGTACACCATCCTAAATCCTAAAAGTTTATACAAAAAATGATTATTTTTTTTTTAAAAGTAAAGCTATCTCAAATGAAGCCTTAAAACAATTAGATTGAGTAAGATTCCATCGAATAAGAATGTTCCTTTTAGGTCTAAATTTACGTAGAGCAACTTTATTGGCTTCCTATAATCAAGCAAGAATTGTCTAATATGAAAAACAGCCTGTTAAAAAATTTATTTAGGAAGACATAGATATACTACTCATATACCATATTGTAATTTCAGCAACCGACACGTGGCAAGAAAAGGGATTTTATTTTTATGACACATCAAAAAAGGGAAGTGTGGATTTTGCAGAAACCAACTACCGGACAACAGAGGCAGCAAGGCCCTCGGTGCCCAAGGCGAGGTGGCGCGTGCATTACACAGCCTCTTCATTGTTTTAGCTCCCAATCCTTGTAGCCGCTTGGATTTAAAGGTCCGTTTACAACATCCTTGCGATATACATTATTCCAAAACTTTGCTTCTTTCTGGATTTGTTGTTCTAAATCCAGAGAAGGTTTCGATCTTGTTGGGCAAATTACCCACCATTTTTACCTGGCAAATAAAAATAAATCAACAAAAAGCGTCTTAAACTTGGGGATTTGAATTCAAAGATAGTTAGGGTTTCGTGATGCCGGTGATCTATTCTACCGGGCAGTAGCAGTAGCTAGAAGCCTAGTAGAAAAACTGATTAGGGTAATTTTCTTTGTTTAATCCACTGATGTAGCCCCATTTTTTGATTGTTAATTATGTTATTTTATACAGGATCGATCAGGAAATATGATGCTTGATTTGGCTTACGCATCTTAATTGTTACTTTCTGGGTGGGGTGTGTAAGAGATGGTGGCAAAGTTGAGGTTTCCCAGGTTGATGAGGACTAGAAGGAGGAAGCAGAAAGCAGTGGTTGGAATTTTTGCTTTTGAAGTTGCAAGTGTGATGTCTAAGCTGGTCCATCTATGGGCATTCCTGAGTTCTAAACAAGTTGATAGGCTCAGGAAAAAGATCTCAGATTCGGTGGGGATAAAAAAGCTTGTGTCACATGATGATGATTTCATTCGAGGTTTAATACCCGGTGAATTGTTTGAGAATATGGTCCCTTTGACAAAATATGTGGCCAGGCTCGGGAAGAATTATTGTTCTGATCCTAGTTTGAAGGATTTTGAGCATGCTGTTAGTGATTGGATCAACAATGGTGTTGACCCTTTTGGATGGGAACTTCCATGGGAGAAGATGGAAAAGAAAGCCAACAAGATGGAGAGGTTCATTTTAATAAATGCAAATTTGTATGACGGGATGAAACTTCTTTCGGATCTTGAACATACTCTGAACGACATCACTGCCACCTTGGATGGTCCAATTTTGCTTGAGTTTCAGAACAAGGTAGAGCTGAAGCGGCTTGAAGTGGAGAATTTGAAAGAGGAGTCTTTGTGGAACAGGACTTACGATTACGTAGGTATCCTTTTGGCAAGATCTGTCTTCACAATTTTCAGTTGGATCAAGTCTGTTTTTGGAGTTCCTCAACTGATGGCAGATGCAGAAACCAAAGATTCTGATCACATTAGTCCTAGTCCATCAATTTTCAGCAAGTACAAGCTGTTGGATGCTCCATCCGACACACTCGGTGCTGCTGCCTTAGCACTGCACTATGCAAATATTGTTATCAAAATTGAAAGTTATGTAAGATTTCCTCTCTTTTTATATTGTGGCAGACATAACCTGTACAGTATGTTGCCTGCAAATATGAAAGCTGAGCTAAGTGAAAGGCTGCCTTCTATCAAGAGCTCGACTTCATCAGTTCGCGATCTTGCAGCAGAGCGGAAGGTGGCAATGGCGGAAATATTAGAATGGTTAGCACCACTTGCTCATAATACGACGAAATGGCAGTCCAAGAGGAACTTTCAACAGAAAGCCTCTGTTTCCAGGAGCCATGTGCTTCTGGTACAAACCCTCTACTTTGCAAATCAACAGAAGACAGAAGCAACAATTATGGAACTTCTTGTTGGTTTGCAGTACATCTACCAAGCTGGCCTAGAAGCTTTCCGAGAGAATGACTGCCGAAGGCGTGAAAGAAAAGCAGCCTCCCTGGAAGACCAAGACTAAGGCAGCTCTCCATTGTTCTCTAGGAGTCCAAATCAGTAACTACTTAAGAGTTAGTCTAAAAGTTATATTACGAGTATATTATTCGCATCTAGTGTTATTGACAGTCCATTTAACTATTTAAGGACAATGTCCATTATAATCTGACTGAGTACTTTTACAGTCCTTTGGTACTGCACGAGTAAATGCTCTTGCAATGTCTATAAGGGCATCTCTTATAGAATATGGTGAATGCTATTGGAACATAGTTGCCTAACGGAGATCAAACTGTGAGATTGACTCATTCAGATGCCAAGAACATGTTTTATCAGCTTGATTAGTAGTATACTATTCCCTGGAACTGTATGATTTCAGGTTCTACTATAGTGCTGCATCACATTCATTTATCACTTTGATTTTGCCTTGTTCTTTTACTTTTAGATGTAGGTCTGTGGAGTTTCACCTAGCAGTACTACACCTTTCCCAGTGTAATCAACGCTTTATAGTGTTCTGAATGAAAATTTGAGTACATCAAGCAGTATATGATTTAATTCTAGCTTTCTAGGGCAGAACACTTCCATACCATCTTTTGTGATTTTATAATGTAAAACATCAACGAAAGCAGTTTGAAGGATTTGGAGAACGTTTATGTCACTCTACCGCAAACATACACCAACGAAAGCAGCTTGAGGATACTTGATGTGAGACAAAATCAATTGCAAGGGCGTTGATGTTTGAGACTTTGGGCCTGTCAAACAATTACTTCAATGATGTCTTTCCCTTTTGGATGGTTAAGTAATTCTAGCTTTCTGTGGCCATCCTCAATTGATATTCGTTATTTACAATGCAAAACATTCTCCCAGAAATGTAATTGGGAGAGGAGCGTGTTTGATGCGGCTGCACTCAAATTGCTTGACGGGTTACTTACCCCTCGAAAGGTGGGAAGCCACTCGTAATTTAAAAGTTCAAATGTTCAAATAAAACTGTTTTGACGTCGGGGTCTCTAGTGTGTTCTTGCCTCTTTTGCGTTGTGAAGTCCTCTCATTTCATTATGAAGGCCTCTTTTGTTATAGCTTAAATTCTGGTAGTGTGATGTTCTCACACCATATGAAGTTGTATACTTTTCAATTAAAAACAACCATTACTTGAAGAATAATTGATTAACATTAATATGAGTTGCTCAATATAATGGATAATTTTACGAAATGCACATTTTCTTTGTCTACTATACTTTTGGTTGCTTAAGTTAATGTATTGTGGAAATGTAAAGAAAAGGTAACATAATAGCTCATTGAAATAGGAAAAATATCCAGGAAAAAAAAAATTATGGCATGCATTTATGTCCATCTACGGCTTGCATAAGTGTTGATTTATGGCGTGCATGAGTGTTGATTTACGGCGTGCATTGGTGTCGTGAATTGACGTTTTCAAAGTGGTGGAAAACAGATTCACGATGTGCTTATGTCCATCTACAGCGTGCACAATGTAAATTTACGGCGTGCATAAGTGTTGATTTACGGCGTGCATTGGTGTCGTGAATTGACATTTTCAAAGTGGTGGAAAAGAGATTCACGATTCACGATGTGCTTTTAAGTTCATTTACATTGTTCATTTTTTCTTTTTTGAAATGGGACTGGTGCGGATGCCCTCAAACCTTGATTAATGAAATTGCAGAATACAAGGGGAGGACATAGAACTTGAACCCCAAATTACATTGTTCATTTTGCGCACCGTAAAATTGAAACATTGTAACTCAATTTTACAACGCGATCCATGAGGGCGCATTTTTGCATGGCTTTGCACGCGTAAGTATCATTCACAGTGCGCTTTAATTTGCATATTGTAAAAGACTTGTTTTCTTGTAGTGACTATTTAAGAGAGAGATAAACAATAGGGTACAATCATTATTTATTTATTGAAGTAACAATAAATATTTTCACCTGATAATAGATAATATTTCGCCGGTCACGGTGGCATGTTTGGCCGAAGATGGTGCTGATGCCAATCCAAAGAACCAGTGACCTGCTCCCACTACTACAAAACTAAGCAACACGTACCATTTCTTGCCCACGTTTGAGTTAATAGTGATTGACCCTATGATTCTTTGTTTCTTTTTTGGATGTAAAGGGCATGGCCACATTATTTGACACGAAATGAACCAATGGCAGAGAGGGGGGAGAGGTGGAGCGTGTAGTGATGGTGCCTATCCAATTCTTTTAATACAGAAATAAATAAAAAATTGGATCAGATCGACGTTTGCATGTGTTCATACATTCACACTTGTTCTCTCTTGCTCTTGGCCAATGATCAAAATATCGAGTTTCGAGGAAATATCGATGGTTTCGAAAACAAAATTTTCGATGGACATATCATGAATATATCGATTTTGGTAAATAATCAAGAAAAATGATGGAAATTTGAAGAAAAATATGAAAATTTTAAGTAAAACTTTTGGATACGTTTGTTTTATCAACTATCTACTATATAGGAAAAGAAAACCTTGAATAAACAATATTATATAGTAAGTTATAATAATTTAATATGAAACAGTAAATGCTCAATCGCCGACAATTCTTAAAATTTTTTAAATAAACGTTTTTTTTTATATTGCTGGAAACTTAATGGGAGACTAGGTCATCATGCCTTATATACCTTCTTTGTACATATCATACAATATTATACTTCTACTTCCGCTACTAGCCATTGTATTTTCTTATCAAAATACCTGCACCTAAATTAAGTAAAGTTAAACCTTAAACTCAAAATCCTAAAAACTACCTTATTATAAATATAAAAATACCCTACATTTATTCATAAGTCGATCCTAGGTTTGCATTTGGAGATAACAGATCTGCAAAGACTTGAATTAACTTATTTTTGTTAATATCTCAATACTTTACTAATCTCCTATATTTTTTTGAATTAAGGGGAAATAGTGTATTCATCACAAGCAAGAATATGTCGTTACATACCTTTCCGCTATCATTTAAATAGACAGACAAGAAGATAGTGGTAGTACCCACAAGTAGTACATATAAATAGACTTACTCATTATACATTCAAATACGTAGAGTAGCAGTGAGCCTCATTTGGTACTACTCCAGAGGCGCTAGAGAGATATAAAGTGCACATTGGTGCTTAGTTTCCTAAAAACAAAGAATTTATTGTTAAAAACAAAGCTAAAAACAGAGTAAAGAACTAGGGCAACAACCCTAGCCTAAAATAGTGACCCCAACAACATTCAAGAATAGTCCAATTCCAGAGCCCATCAAGCGGGCTTGGTCCCGGCCCATCATCTTTTGATGCCATGTCGTACGCCACAAGCCCAGGACCTTTGTCCGACCCCCTCCGCCAAGACCCGTGACACCAAGATCTACACAGTTGTGACCTCTAGCCTCGTCGACCCAAACCGCCGCGCCCTACGCCTCCACAGCTCCCGTCCTGCTGATCCAATCCTGAATCACGCCAGTTCAACGCTTCACAATCTGCCCCACCGTCGTCAATTGAGAACCCATGCCGCCAGTTTTAATCAGCATGACCATGCCGCCGGTTAGAGATGCAGCCAGAAAACACAAGCCAAACGTTGTCAAAAACAATCTTGAGCACAACCACCCATGGAGCACCCTCGAAACTGATCGGATCAAAGACCCGTTCGGCAGCATACCCAAGACGTCGGCGAGTCCGGAGGCCAACACCGGTCGTGGTGTCGCCGGACTAGCTCGATTGCACAATCAGTGAAGAAACCTGTTTTGGGGTTCTAGGGTTTCTAGAGTAAGAGAAAAATGTAGGAGTGTATTGAGATAATGTAGGAATATTAAAAATAGTAAATGTCATTAACTAGAACAATAAAATAAACAATAAGAAACAAATGGTTAATAATATTAACTTATTGCTTACTAAAATTTTAGAGTGAATAAGTAGTAGGAGAAAGAAGTGAAGAAAGAAAATTATAGTTTTCTTCGTGCAATAAATGAATGAAATTTTGAATGATTTATATAAGTCGAATTTTAAACTATTTATATAAGTTAAAATTTAAAATGTTGTTGTAAAAAATTTGAAACATCTGGTAAGTATAATTCAAAATGTAATTGATTGTTCTAAGTTAGTTATTAATTAGATAGTAGGCAAATGAATATATATTAGAATGTAATGTTACAATCGTGACACAAGGTGCAGAGAGTTGGCTAAAGATTTCAAAAAGCAACGAAGTGGTCAAGGTTCCAGCCTTATAACTTAGTTGACTTTTTTATTAGAAATAATTTTAGGCCAGCTAGTTGTGGGCCACAATGTTTGACTATGCATGTGAGAAAGGGTAGTGGCCTATAGAGGCAACTGATGTTTCTCATTACCTTCATCAAATTGACTTGGATTTCTAGCCAATCCCTGAATTTATGTCATCTCACCCCCTTTTTGGAGGACTTGACGTAATCTCAGCTCATCTTAAGTGACGATTTACTGGTAGACCGTGACCAGACTATATCTATACTATTATTAAGAAAAGAGAGAGTTTGTTTTCCATAGCTGATTTTTTTTACAAATTTATTTCTTATATATTAAAATATTTTGAATCAGAAATAAGCAATAGGGATAATAAAGTCCATTAACAAAATAAAAACAAAAATTAAATTAAATGTGTGAAAACGTGGTGGGTGGAAACTTCCACTATTTTTAACTACCTCCACCACACACTCTTAATAAAAAAATAATAGTAATAAAAAATAAAGAAAACCAACATTCCACACACAGCGTGTGTAGGCCAATACCAGTAACAACTATCACAGGACGTCAAAAGTAAACAAGCTTCACGCGTCAATTGAGACATGCAACACGATGAATATTTTAGTTGCTTTAGAGCAACTCCAACAGTTTCCTTATAATTTCTGTATTATAGGAAAACAAAAGTCAAAGCTTTAGCCTATTTTTCTTCTCCAACTTCAACAAATTCCCTATTTTACAGCGATATCTAAAATCTCCATAATTCTTCCTTAAAATTTTAGAGATTGCTGTAAATTTAGGGAATTTGGTTTTCTCTTTCCTCACTATCCCTAAAATGGGGGATAATTATAGGAAATCTATTGGAGCAAAAGACACTCATTTTTTCTTTAAAAAAGAGAAAAATTAAAATATAAGAAAGTTGTTGGAGTTGCTCTTAATAACTTTTGCATGTAGGACATTGTATGGAAATTAAGCTGGCTGGTCTATAAATAGCTCTCGTTCTATCCCACTTTATTCACACTACACTTCTCTAGAGAACTACAGCATAGCAAATCAAAATTTACTTACATTATATGATGGGGTTATCCCATTGCTTGTTACTATTTTTCATCTTTTTCTTCAAGGGGTGCAATACCGGTACTTCCCATGAGGTACCCAGCAGTACTGTTCATAAAATAAATATGCCTCTTCTGTTTTTGTTGTTAATGTTCTTTCGTATTTCGATTCCTAACTGTTGTTGTTGTTGTTGTTCTTTCATGTTTCGGTTGCTAATTGATCTTGATACTACGTACGTACACTTTGCAGCAGCTATCTTATTGTCATGATGAGGAGAGCTTTGCCTTGCTACAATTCAAGCAAAGCTTTACTATCAATGCATCTGCTTCGGGTTTAGAGGGGGCTTACCCGAAAGTGTTGTCCTGGAAACAAGCTCAAGGAGGAAACAACATCAGCTGCTGCACATGGGATGGGGTCGAGTGTGACGAACACACGGGTCATGTGATCGGGCTTGATCTCAGAAGTAGTTGTCTCTACGGCTCTATTCACTCTAACAGCTCCCTCTTCAGTCTTGTTCACCTTCGGGGGCTGAACCTTGCCGATAATCACTTCAATTACTCTCAAATTCCTACTAGCATTAGGAATTTTCCGAGGCTCACCCATCTCGACCTCTCTGCCTCTGTATTTTCTGGTCAAGTCCCATCGGAAGTTTCACAGTTGGTCAAGTTGTCACTTCTTGATCTTTCTTTCAATACCGACCCTTCGTCGGGTGTAGGATTGTTGACACTTGATGGATCCAATTTGAGAAGTCTAGTTCAAAACTTAACTAATCTTCAACATCTTCGTCTCCGTTTCATCAATATATCTTCTCCAATACCCGATTCCATGGCCAATTTATCATTTTTGACAACCCTTGACTTCCATCAGTGTCACTTGTTTGGAGATTTCCCAGTTAGAATTTTCCAGTTACAAAACTTGCAAAATCTCTATCTCAGAGACAACCAAGATCTCATTGGTTATTTGCCTGAATTTAATAAAAGTAGTCCTCTCATAACTCTCGATGTTCATGGAACTAGATTTTCAGGGAACTTAGCCTTGTCGATCAGAAAGCTTGGTTCTTTGAAACAGCTGGATGTGGCTGCGTGCAATTTTTCAGCAGGGTTAGTTCCATCTTCGCTGGGTAATCTCAGAGAACTGACTTATCTAGACATTTCAGCAAACCCATTTGGAGGTCCTGTTCCAGATTCTTTTGCAAACCTTACAAAATTGTCTGTTTTTAGGATTTCTTCGAGTCTACTAACTGGTCCAATCCCATCCTGGCTGGGTAATTTTAGCGAACTAAAGTACCTAGACTTTAATTATAACAGCTTGAGTGGTTCAATTCCTACATCATTTTCCAATCTCACAAATCTCCAGATTCTTTATCTTCAGTCCAATAACCTGAGCGGTATAGTGGAGTTTCAAACATTTCAAAACCTACAAAATCTCAAGCAACTAGTTCTAAGCTCCAATTCTCTGGAATTTTTCTCTGAATCCACAGCAGTGAATGCAAGTACTGTTCCACAGTTCACCCATCTAAAGTTGACTTCATGCAACTTAAGAGAGTTCCCATATTTCCTGAGCTATCAAAAACATTTGCAGTATTTGCTCCTTAATAGAAACAAAATCCATGGGCAAGTACCAAAATGGATGTGGAACATGAGCACAGAATCCTTGGTTCACCTAGATATTTCTTATAATTTCCTGTCAGGCCAACTTCCTGTTTTCTTTCCTTGGGTCAACCAACTACACTTGGGTCTTTCTTCCAACATGTTCCATGGGCCACTGCCGATACCTGCATCATCCACTTTAGTCTATGAAGCTCATACCAACAAATTTACTGGAAAGCTTTCACCAGTGATCTGCAATATGAGTTCTCTTCGGGCCCTTGAATTGGACAATAACAACTTGAGTGGCATGATTCCGCAGTGTTTCGGAAACTTCAGTGATCCATTGACACTTCTACTTCTTCGAAATAACTCGTTTCATGGCACTCTACCACAAACATACACCAACAAAAGCAACTTGAGGATACTTGATGTGAGTCAAAATCAATTGCAAGGGCAACTGCCAAGGTCATTGGCCAATTGTCTGATGCTTGAGACTTTGGTCCTGTCAAACAATTACTTCAATGATGTCTTTCCCTTTTGGATGGCTACTCTACCTGAGTTGAAACTTTTGGCAATGCGGCATAATGCGTTCCAAGGATTGATAGGAAAGGGTGAAAACAATCAGCGGTTCCCAAAGTTGCGTGTCTTTGATATTTCTCACAATAACTTCACAGGCAAATTTGTAGCTGAATACGTCTTCTCCAAGTATGCCATGAGATCAGTCAACCAGTCCACCTATATCTCGGTTGTCATCAATTACGACTCTGGTAATGATTGGCTCGGTCATGAAGCTTATGATTCCACGATTAATATAACCATTAAAGGTGTGGATAGATACTATCCAAGGATTCAAGAAGCTTTTGCAGTCATTGATATCTCAAGCAACAAATTTGAAGGGAAGATTGATGAATCCATTGGGAGTCTAAAAGGGCTTTGGTCACTTAATTTTTCCAATAATCTTCTCAGTGGTCGTATCCCGTCATCGTTTGGGAACTTGACGAATCTTGAAGTACTAGACCTTTCCAATAACAAGCTCTGGGGAGAGATTCCCAAACAATTGGCACAGCTGACATTCCTTGCACAATTCAATGTCTCTCACAACAATCTCACAGGTCCAATACCGCGTGGACCGCAACTCAATACCTTCTCTATCAATTCATATAAGGGAAATCCTGGATTGTGCGGAGATCCTTTGCCAAAGAGATGTCAGAGCTCTAATGCCCCACCGGAACTGCCACCTTCAAACACAGAAGAAAATGATTCTGGAAGTGAATTTGAATGGGCTTTTGTGCTCGCTGGATGCGGAAGTGGGTTCGTGGTGGGAGTTGTGCTTGCGGACTTGGCCATCACACGGAGGCGTGAGTTCTTTCTTGAGATAGTTGGAACGTTGATCAGACTAATGGAAAGGATCACAAGCCGGAAGGGGTTTGGACGCTGAAATTGATGAGTTTATTATAGAGTTAACGCCATTGTTATGTTGTGTTTTATTGTCTTTCTATATTTGTTTCTTAGCTAGTTACTCCTGCCTGCTAGCTGATTGGTATCTATATATGTCTTCAGATTTGTTCACCTAAGGGATAATTTTAAGGGACTGTGAGGGACAAATGCATCTAAACCACATGTATTAAATATAAAAGCAGAAATTATAACAACTTAAAACTATGCATTTATTTTCAGCCGACAGATTCACTTGTCTCTCACAGTCCCTTAAAAACTGTCCCTTAGGTGAGCAAGTTTTTATATGTCTTAGTAAGGAGTACGTGTCTACTATGGTTTAAAGGTGATTCTGAGGTGATTGTGTTTTATCTTTTGCTCATCTGATTAGCCCGTTTATCAGGTAATCAGTTTGTATTTTGTGGAAATTTTTACAGATTTGGTAATTGCATTGCGCAGTTTTGAGTAGCTTGGATCGTACATATCTAAATCATATTGCTTTAGTAAAAACCAAAACCGTACCTAGAAATTAAAGAAGTTAAGCACACATATAACCGATAAGCACATCGAATTTCATTTGCACAAAATTGAAACTTTCCAATGCATTAATATTTGGAAAAATAGCCAAATTATCCTCTAACTTTTCTCATGCATCAAATATTTACTTTAATAACACATACATAAAAATCCTAACTTAGGCAATTCCAAAGTCCCCTATCTGAAATATTGCAGGTTTAACTACATTCGCTTTTCTAGGCCAACACTGTTACCTTTCATGTTCTGCGTAACTGGAGTCCTAGTCTGACAACCAATCCAATTATTTATATCACTTGAAACTTAATTTGGAAACGGATTCTCAAGTTGATTAGAGTTACCAAAGCCTCTGCTTTTCACATTGATTTCAATATCGATATCAAAGACAACTTCAATTTCCGACATGATATTAACTCAAAACTAGACATATTATTTTTCTTGCCAATCACTTGTCAAGAGATCAAGGATCATGGTGTGCAAAACAAACATTCAAATTCACAACCCACAGTGTTCCCTTAGACAATCAGACTAAAACTTCTTTGTTAACAAAACAATGGATTTTTTTGTTTTTTTTTTTTTTTGTCGATTACTTTGGACACACATTTCAAACCAATCCCATTTCAATTGTTCAATTGATCATTTTGTCATATCTGCACTAACTTTGGATAAACAATTATCCATGGTTCCCTTCATTCCATGCCATACCTTTAACAATTCCAAAATAACTTAAATAGTCCCCACAACAGATTATATTCCAAATATGCCGATGATCATTGCTTAATGGTTCCATCCAATTCTGCAACTCCTCTGTTATTGACCCAAACCAAGCATTAATTTGCATTCATGAACAATGAATAAGGTCGAGAAAGACCAACCAAAACCCAAACTCTCACTATTCATCATCTGTCTCTAACACACAACAACGTTTCAAATAAAATGAGGACCCAATTTCGAATAGAGAAGCTGAAGACAACAACCCTTACCATGACTTCAGTTCGAATGAAATTCAATATTCTGCTGCTAAATCCCTTCAGCCAATTTCACCAAATTAATGCTCAACTCCCTGCTTTGCTACCCAATTCAAAAATGAGCCAAGGACTCTAGAACCATTACCGGAATCAGTAAACTCGGTGGTGGCCGGCGTCACCCAAAATTACAATTCCTCCAAAACTCAATCGAATTCAAAAAAAAAATTATACCGTCACTTAGAGCGTGAAGATTTGATCGAGTTTCATACCTCATGACAAACAATCGCCGGAGCCACCGGAAGACGTCAAAGAAACGTCGGAAAACATAAAATTTGTCAGCTTCGATTCTCTCTCTACACCCAGCGACTGGACCAACGGAGGCTGGAAGTGAAACCACGGCGAGAAGACGAACCAAACCACACCGGTTTTCCACCGGACGAAGAAGTTCCGGTCGAGTTGCTTTCGCGGGTCGTCCGATCGAGGAACCGGGTCTCCGGCTGTGGAGATTTCTGATGCGTGGATCTGATCTGGGGGGTATTTTAATTTATACTCCAAATTTAAAATTAATAACCGCCCGGATCAACAGGTTGTTTATTTCACGGCTGAGATCGCTTCAGTCTATTTTTATTTTCCATTAAACAAATTCTATAATCCCAAACATTCGGAAAATCATAACAATTAGTTCAGGAGTCTGAAGACTTCCACAAAAATTAGCACGGACTCGTTGTGAAGTGTGTGTTTTATCATCAGACCTATAAATTGAAAGTTTCGCCTCAAGAAAAATTCAGAAAATATTCTCAAAAATCTTTAACAACTGTCGAGACTACCAATCAAATCTGGGGGGTTCTAGTTGGACTTCCAAATTTGTTATTTGGACCTCTCTTACTTATTGGATCTCTAATTCATTTTTTTTAAATACTTAAATAGCTAAGTGCACCTCCTTAATTTTACCAAAATATCTTTAAACAATTAAATTTATTCTTCAACAATCTTTTGTTATATTTATTTTTTATTTTTTATTATCTTTATTAATTCAATTAAGAGAAGAAGAAGCATAATGAATTGACCAAAATATTGCAGATTTGGACTGGTCAAGTAAGTCAAGTTTTAGGTATTAACGCTGCTCGTGAGCCTTCCGGGTATTAACGCTCGAACTTGAAGAAGAGCCTTTACTAAAAGCGAGATTCTTTGATGTTGGTTTCCCTGGTCCTATGAATCAATCCAACATTTTGGAGTGTCGTAAGCCATCGAGAATTGAAGATATAAGCTTTGAAGAAAAAGTTAGGGGAAGCAGCAGAACAAACTGATGAGAAATTACAAGTATTTTTTGTTACTCTTGCATTCATCTATCCCTTCCTAAAGTTGAAACAAATAAGGAGCAGTTTTGCTTACAAGTATAAAGACCAAACTTATCTAATTCCATATTCAAAACATGAGACTTTAATAGAAAACAATAACAATTTAAAATTTTCTACAAATGTATCATCTTGCATCCAAGCATTGGAGATTGAAGGGAGAACATACTTTGAAAGTAAAAAGAAAAACGCTGTTAGTTTGTCGTGGGAGGTAAGAAGAGTTTTTTTTTTTTTGTCTTTTCTCTTTCTCTCTGTATCCTTATATGTCTTTTTATATGAGTTGACAAAGTCCAATAACTATTGAAAAATAATAGAGGTCCATATAGCAAATTTGGAGATCCAACTAGAACCACCCATCAAATCTCAAACTATCATGCATGATATCTCTGTAGCTTTTTTGCACCTTTGGGAATCTCATTTGGTTCTAAAATCCTTCTCTTTTTGCGTCTGCCTGGTTGTTTGTGATAGAATGGTGGAAGAATCAGCATGCCACCTTTTAGGCCACAAGTCTTGATTGGATATTGGGGAAAATTGATGGCCTTCCATATTTAACAGACAATTCTCTTATGGCCTCCCTACATTGTGTCATAGTTGGAAACTCTAGACCCAGTTTGAAGTGTGGATCCCTTAAGTCAGTATCTCTTCTATACTACTTGAACTTTGGTTGTTTTATAGGCTCATTAACCTCTTCATCACTTGAACTCTCATCAAGGTTCTCAAGATCATCGATGTCCACAGATCAGTCATCAGACTCCTCTCTCCAAGTTCCACATCCTGATCAACTTCAATTTCATCTACAACACAAGTCGTGAACTGCCTTGATCATATCTTCATCACTCTGGACATATTCTTCATCCACCAACCACTGCACATTTTCAGGATCCAGTGCATCTTCATCATTGCTGGAATCCTCGTCCAAATCATTATCTACCAAGATATTAACACCAACAATTCCAAATGTAAAACTGTTTGAGACTTTGAGGTTGGGGTCTCTAATGGGTGAATTGACCTCCCCTCCCCACCTTAATTTTTTGGTATGGGTTTAGTATCTTGAGTTAAGGTCTTGATTGCCTAAAGTCTTAGACACACTATGAACACACTATGAAAGGATTAAAATCATATGCAGTTTATTTGGACGGGAGATTCAAGTGAGTGAAAGGCATATCTGTGATCTTCCAATTCAACTTACCAGGACATTTTTTGAGTGTGCGAACATAACTGTTGCATTTTGCACATGAAAGTATATTGTTTGGTTATTAGTATTTGTAGATCAGTTCACAAATACACGGAGTATGATCGAACAATAGTAGGTCCAACAACAGTTTTAACTTTCTTTTACTAAAAACTTAACCGCATAATGTATTTTCTTTTGTTGAATATAGCTTTGTATTGATACACAAATTTTTGGTATCTAACCTTTGTAAGAGAGATATTCTGTTACGTCCCGTATCTCAATTTACCGGTTTACTAGTCATTTAGACGGTAAACAACAATTACTTTCACTTTTTACTTTGTTTCGATACTTTGAGTGACCCTAAATGTTGACTTTTTGTTCAGGTCAAAATTTGAGAAAATTTTCTTATGGAAAGTCATAGAGGACGTTAAACTGAGTCCGTGCATATGTGGTACGTAAAAATCAGAGTTCGTATGCTAAAGTTATGGATGAAATTAGCAAAATTACTGTTTATGATAAGTTTCTATATAAATGAAAAGTTACTGTGCTAGGTTTCCATTTCCGGAAACCTACCCACTCGGTAACTCTCTCTCCCCGGTTTCGTTTTTCTTGATTTTTCGGGCATATCTTCCGATTCCGGCCATCTGACGGCGTGCCACCGATCATTCTAGGACCGCCTCTTCCTCCTGCACACGCCTATAGTGGTGGTTCACGGCGATTTGGCAGGAAAACTACAGATCGAAGCCAAATCCGATCACTATAGCAGTTCATGTTTTCTGGCCACTTCTTCCAATTTCGGCCATCGATCTACGGCCCCAAAACCAGGTATAGTAGAAGCACCTCGAGCCATGGATCATTTTCCCTCAAGCTTCTAGCTTCAATTCGCGGTGTGGAGAGTGAATCAAAGGAAAACCCGATCATAGGGTTTGAAAATTTCTGGAAAATTTTCACCTGCTAATTTCGAGCTCTTTAAGGTAAAATTAGAATTTGTTGTAGTTGAGAAAAGTGTTAGGCTTGTTGAGTAGTTGTTGGTGCCAAAATTTGGTGGCCATCGGAGATGGTGGCTGACGGCGCGTGGGCCCCACGTGCCGCTGATGTCGCTTTTGGCAAGCGCGCAATTTAACCCTGAAATGTCGTTAGTAATATAAGTAAATAGGGATCGTTCTATTCCGGGGATTGAGGGTACACTTGTAATTGTGAAACAAATAAAGAAAAGTATTATTTACAAAAATAAAATAAAGAATATAAATATATACAATTGTATAAACAAATAAAGAATTAAAATAATAAAGTATTATTTACAAAAATAAAATAAAGAATAAATATATACAAGTAAACACAAATAAGGGGGGGATTAGGATTCTTAAAATTAAAATTAAAATAAAGAAAATGTAAAAACATATATACAAGGGTGGAACGCAAGGAACAAAGATCAAAATCAATTCCATGTAATCAAATTCGATTCAAACCCTATATTGTTCTTCCAAGTCATGTGAAAGGAGTTGATCATGTGAAACATTCGAAAGCAAACGATTTCCCATATTTTACTTTTCAATGCTAATTAATCTAAGCGAAAGCACCTAGATTAATCCTATTAAACATGCAATCAAACCCTAGAAAGCTAGTCAATCATGTCATGTTTAATGCATTACACATAGAGAAAGGCTATCAACTCAAGTGTACAACTTAGTATGAATAAGTTCACCTAATTGCAATCCTCTTCAATTGAATTCGATTTTTGTCCAAAACCTTTACTACTTTGATTCAAGTTTACACAAAACGAAAAGTCGATTTCATGTTCTTAAACCTAGCACCAATTACATGCAAATCCTATAAGTGTCGACCCAAATAAGATAAACATATAAAAGTTTTCTATCAAGCAAATTCAATCGAACAATCACACATAAGCAACTTTGGAATCACAACATAAGAATCGAAATTCTTTATTCAATCATAAAATTTCAGAATATAAACCTTGTTCAAACATAAATGTTAACTAAAAACAATTCTCACGAAACTAAGCAAGATTACAAAGAAAGAGGTTGAATTACACCGTGAGATGGAGATGGGGATGAAGGATGAAACGTTATGGATTCTTGAATCTCGAAAGCAAGCTTCAAGGTGGAGGATGGATGATGATGCTCACGGCTCCTTCTTCTTCTTCTTCTCCCTTGCTTGAAACGTTGAATGCACTAGAGGATGGAGAGAAAAATGGAAAGGAAATGGAGAGACAAAGAAGATGAGATGGATGAAGGAATTGGTTTTGAGAGTGAGAGGAGAAGTGTATTTATAGCCCAAAAAATGATGAATGGAGGGTGGAGATGAACATAAATGAAGGGCTAGATATGTTAGACAAATTTGTAAAAATATCTTTCCACTTGTTTATCACTTGTTCAACTTGAATTGATTTTCCTCCTCAAGATTTTCCACTTGGTTGCAACTTTGATTCTCCTCCTCAAGATTTTCCACTTGCTTGCAACTTTGATTTTCCTCCTCAAGATTTTCCACTTGGTTGCAACTTTGATTCTCCTCCTCAAGATTTTCCACTTGGTTGCAACTTTGATTTTCCTCCTCAAGATTTTCCACTTGCTTGGAGGTCCTAAAAATAGAAACTAATAAGAAAAATAGAAACTTTCCTAAAATGAAAAATGACAACTTACTAAAATGATAAATAGAAACTACAAAAATATAAACTTTCTACAAATAGGAACTTTCCCAATCAAAGAATGGAAACTTTCCTAAACAGGATTTTAATAAGGAAATAACGTAAGAAATGTAGGGAAATGCAGTTAAAACGTCGCATTAAAATGCTCCTATCAAATTCCCCCACACTTAGCTTTTGCTAGTCCCTTAGCAAAATCACACTAAGACACACACTAAGACTCAACGAAAATTAAAGACTCTACAAAAACAATGACTCTATTGCCCTTCAACTTTTTGTCTCAGAAATCTCCTACTTTCACAACATCAAGATTAGCACTCAACCAAGAATCAATATGTAGATATTCAAGAGTTAATTAAAACATATAATCCACACATACACAAGTAGGACTTGGTTGTAATAATGGTGATGGTTTCGGTTAAGCATGCTTCGAACAAGTATGATTCATATCCTCACAAGGTATATCCACTCTTTCTTCTCTCAGAATTCAAGACAATGCTTAAAAGCTTATAATCACTCAATTATATGTGAGAGAAAATATTTTGAGGCAATCAAATAGCTCACATATATAAGAAACGAAAAGCACTTTGTGAATATAATTTTTTTGAAAAGATCTCATGAAGGATATCAATTACTTGCACGGATGGACCCAAGCCATAGGTTCAACTCTTGTAACTCATCTCCACAAATCAAAGGCTGTCCCATCTTAAGGATCAAGAAGGTCTTATTTAGGGTTGTAATGGGGCCAAGGCTCAAGGTTTTAAGAAACGAAACGTAAGGAATTTCACAAAGTGTCCTAAAAACCTAGCAGAGCTCATGTAGATGTAGAGACTTATAGAAATCCACCAAGATATATCAAAACGTCACATCCCATAGAGGTTTTATGAAAGGGCCAAATGTCTTCATGTTAGGCCCAATCTTCACTCTAAACTTCCCTCGAACTAGTGAATTGGACAAAGACGAAATTTTCCAATAGTGGGTCTTCAATTCAAAACAAACTCCAAACTCACCAAGTATGGAGGACTAAAATCCATATACATTTTTTCTTTTCTTTCTTTTAATTTTCTAGCCGTACACATTTTTTTTTCTTTTTCATTTATTTTTCACGGCTTTCACATATTTTTTTCTTTATGGACAAGTCTACCCCCACACTTGAACTTTCACCTCTTCTCAATTTTCTTTCTCAATGCCAAATCCTCAAGTAAAGTCCCAAAATATAGCTCCGCTAAGTTTTTAGAACAAAGGGTATGAGTGTAGCTATACTAAGGTTCAGGGTTAAGGATTTAAGGGTGATGAAAGAAAAGGCTTAATGTAAGCTCAAAGGGGTTTATCTAAGGGAGTCCCACGACGGGCACAAATAGGGACACATGCTTATTTGGCAATGGTGGTAATTCCTAGGTTGCCTCTATCCTTTCCAGAATCAGGGCCATGTATTGATATAACGTTTCAACAAGCACAAGAGTGAATTCTAGCATTCTCTAGTCCATCAAACTTAATCTATGGCAAGCAATCAATCAAATGAAAGAGTAATGAGATCATCAAAACATCGCCAAGAAATTAAGAATATATTTTTCAATTATCACTCCAAGAAAAAGGAACATGGCTCAAATATCTCACATGGGCTTTTATGAATCAAAACTCATCCTAACTTGCTCATATTCTGTACCAAGGTTACGAAATCCATATCCACTACACATGCATGCATTTTTCATATATCTCAATTAACCAAAGAATACCATTTTAAAAATCATCTCAATTTTGTGATCCTCTTTTAATCATGATTTCAGAGATATAGAATCATCCTAGATAGTTGAAAGGGCATCCTAAGACTCAAAAACAAAAACAAAAGTAACAAAATTTTTTTTAAATTTTTGACATTTTTCGAATTTTTTTGTATTTTTTCAATATATATGACTCAAGATAAAAGTGTAAATCCCTTCCCCCACACTTAAATATTGCATTGTCCTCAATGTAATCAATTATTAGCATGCAATGAGACACTTAAGCATATAGGGATGAAATTTACGAAAATGACTACTAAAACAAAGGAAAATTGGAGAAGTAAAAGGGAAAGAGAAAGCAAATCTGCGTTGACGACTCCTCCACAGCTACGTTGGAATTGGGTTGCCTCCCAAGCAGCGCTTAATGTTTATAGTCTTTCAGCCTAGACTTGTACCTCCATTTACTCCTTTGGAGGAGCGGTATGCGGGCTAGTGGCTTTCGCATTTCCCTTGAGCTCAGCCTCAACTCCTACGGAAATGCAGACATAGCTTAGTATAGAGTATTTTTATTATTATTTTTTTTTAATTTTTTTTTTTTTTTTTGTAAATAGCTGAATTTAATAAGACTGAATAAATGCAGTTTTTTTTTTTTTTTTTTTAAAATTTTTTTTTTATATATAAAGGACTCAAAAATAAAAGACAAATATAAATATATATTGGACTCAAAATGAAAGACAAAAATATAAATCCCTTCCCCCACACTTAAATATTGCATTATCTTCAATGTAATCAATTAAAAGCATGCAATGAAATAAGTAAGCATAGATAGAAGACATTTACGAAAACAAATCCTAAAATAAAAACAATAGAGAAAAATTGAAAAATAAAAAGAAATAGGGAAAGAGAAAGCAAATCTGATTATATTTTGAATTGGGTTGCCTCCCAAGTAGCGCTTGTATTTTACGTCTTGCAGCCAGACGGTACCTACGTTAAATAAAGTTAGTAACTATAATTAACAAAGAAATACAAAATAAAAACAAGTATAACTATTAATTACAAACTACAAGTATAATTGACAAGTATATTGTACAAAAGACACAAGTTAAGTACTCAAGTGAGTATAAAACGTGAAAAGTATTTTTACAAGTTTAAAGTGTGAAACAACAAAATAATTTACACGTATAGAGTATTCACAAGTATTTATTTTGTTATAAACATTATTGATATCGAATCAAATTCCAAGCGGTAAATCAAGTGAACGTGCGGCCCAAGTATAGTCGCCTAGACACAAACTCCCTTTCAAATCGTTTGGGCAACCTTACTGAAATGGCCAGGTGGGGGAGGACGAACACGAGAGGAAAAATCCATTTTGGCATGAGCTACTCCCACATAGTGGTTTAGGCCCATTTGCAAGCACTTCTGGATTCAAAAACCCGTCATGAACGTTGTCCCCTACCTAGACACCATTTCACATAGGCTTTCTTACTAAGATGAAAAAGTTCATAAGTGTGAAGACAGTTCAACAAGTGTTAATAAAGGCCGCCCTCAACCTTAAGGGACCTGAACTAGGTACCAATAAGGGGTTTAGGCCAATATTAACAAAAGAGACTTCACCTATTCCTCTCAATTTACAACCTACAATTAAAAATTCGTGTTCAATAATATAAATAAAAATTTAAACTAAGTTTCAAACAATTTATATACAACAAATATATACAATAAATGACACAATTTAACAAGTGATTTTTCAATCCCCGGCAACGGCGCCAAAAATTGATGTCGCTTTTGGCAAGCGCGCAATTTAACCCTGAAATGTCGTTAGTAATATAAGTAAATAGGGATCGTTCTATTCCGGGGATTGAGGGTACACTTGTAATTGTGAAACAAATAAAGAAAAGTATTATTTACAAAAATAAATAAAGAATATAAATATATACAATTGTATAAACAAATAAAGAATTAAAATAATAAAGTATTATTTACAAAAATAAAATAAAGAATAAATATATACAAGTAAACACAAATAAGGGGGGATTAGGATTCTTAAAATTAAAATTAAAATAAAGAAAATGTAAAAACATATATACAAGGGTGGAACGCAAGGAACAAAGATCAAAATCAATTCCATGTAATCAAATTCGATTCAAACCCTATATTGTTCTTCCAAGTCATGTGAAAGGAGTTGATCATGTGAAACATTCGAAAGCAAACGATTTCCCATATTTTACTTTTCAATGCTAATTAATCTAAGCGAAAGCACCTAGATTAATCCTATTAAACATGCAATCAAACCCTAGAAAGCTAGTCAATCATGTCATGTTTAATGCATTACACATAGAGAAAGGCTATCAACTCAAGTGTACAACTTAGTATGAATAAGTTCACCTAATTGCAATCCTCTTCAATTGAATTCGATTTTTGTCCAAAACCTTTACTACTTTGATTCAAGTTTACACAAAACGAAAAGTCGATTTCATGTTCTTAAACCTAGCACCAATTACATGCAAATCCTATAAGTGTCGACCCAAATAAGATAAACATATAAAAGTTTTCTATCAAGCAAATTCAATCGAACAATCACACATAAGCAACTTTGGAATCACAACATAAGAATCGAAATTCTTTATTCAATCATAAAATTTCAGAATATAAACCTTGTTCAAACATAAATGTTAACTAAAAACAATTCTCACGAAACTAAGCAAGATTACAAAGAAAGAGGTTGAATTACACCGTGAGATGGAGATGGGGATGAAGGATGAAACGTTATGGATTCTTGAATCTCGAAAGCAAGCTTCAAGGTGGAGGATGGATGATGATGCTCACGGCTCCTTCTTCTTCTTCTTCTCCCTTGCTTGAAACGTTGAATGCACTAGAGGATGGAGAGAAAAATGGAAAGGAAATGGAGAGACAAAGAAGATGAGATGGATGAAGGAATTGGTTTTGAGAGTGAGAGGAGAAGTGTATTTATAGCCCAAAAAATGATGAATGGAGGGTGGAGATGAACATAAATGAAGGGCTAGATATGTTAGACAAATTTGTAAAAAATATCTTTCCACTTGTTTATCACTTGTTCAACTTGAATTGATTTTCCTCCTCAAGATTTTCCACTTGGTTGCAACTTTGATTCTCCTCCTCAAGATTTTCCACTTGCTTGCAACTTTGATTTTCCTCCTCAAGATTTTCCACTTGCTTGGAGGTCCTAAAAATAGAAACTAATAAGAAAAATAGAAACTTTCCTAAAATGAAAAATGACAACTTACTAAAAATGATAAATAGAAACTACAAAAATATAAACTTTCTACAAATAGGAACTTTCCCAATCAAAGAATGGAAACTTTCCTAAACAGGATTTTAATAAGGAAATAACGTAAGAAATGTAGGGAAATGCAGTTAAAACGTCGCATTAAAATGCTCCTATCAGCCGCCACTGTGGGTGGCGCGTGGAGGTGTGTACAGCATGTTTTTGGCTTCAGTTTTTAGCTAGTTAAATCCTATATTTGATCTAGTGCTTATATATGAATTTGGCGAAAATTGGAGAAGTTTTGAATCGATTTTTAATTTCCGAAGATTTAGGATTTCAATTATCGATTTATGAGAATCCGACCATCGGATTTCTCTCTAATCTGCCCTAGAACTTGTAAATTAATGAAATGGTGTTAGTGGTAAAGTTTGGGTTGAATCGGAGAAGGAAATGGAGATGTTGACTTAAGAGGATTGATTTTGGATTCATATTTAATTGTTGAATTATGATTCACGGAATATAATTATGTACAGGACGACGTACCGAGCTATTGCTTGACGAAGGAACTCGTAGCGTGATAGCCTAAATAGTACCGTGAGTGGACTTTTGTTTTTAAGAATTGATGCATGCGATTATTTTTCTGCAATAATGATTTACTTATTTGTTTATTATTTTATCATTTTGCCATAATTTGCTTTTGGAAAATTAATTTCAAGATATCTTATGGATTTGCTTGCATTGTTGATTTACGAAGATTATGATTTATCTCGATTATTATTTTGGTTTATGATTCACGTTGATTTTCGACGAATTATTTTCCGAGGTGATTTTCGGAATTAAATATTGTTTTCATTCGTCGATTTTGAGTTTCCCAAAGGATCTTCGAAAATGGGATTTTCATTGGGATTCATGGATTTACTTTAATCTCGCATATTAGTTTATGAATTTGAGAATATTTTAGCGTGCGGGGTCAAGTCGATGATATATATTATTTTTTTCTCGTGAGATTTGGGGAAGCTTTAATGGTTTTCTAGTTTTTGTATGATTTTAACCCACCATACCTGGGTCGTATTATTTTATTGCTAGCTAGCCTATTAGTACTCCTCCCCCTTACTCTGTGTCTGTGGGTGAGTTTAGCAGAGCATGGGATGCTCAAGAGTGTGGGAGACTCCGACCCGAGCCTGGGAGTCTCCCTTACTTGTATGGTGATGACTTCTTCTCCATACTCTGTTGTTACTTGACTAGCGGGGCTAGTCCGATTTCTCTTAACCAGCGGGGCTGGTATGTTTTCACTAGATTTCAGAGTTTAAAGAAATATGTTTTATAAACGTTGCATGCATCGAGGTTTATAAATTTAAATAGGTGGGAGAGTATTCAAGTTTGCTCTATTTAAATTGTCTTGATTATTTGTTTTGTCCACTCACACTAACGTGTTTTCAATACTTTTCCCATGGGCCCTTCTGTTTCAAATGCCCAGTTTGCAGGTTAGGTTAGTTGAGGTCAGGCGTACATGGAGTTGAGGCATAATCAACAACCCAACTTCCTCATATCCATTTTATCCATGTTTTGCTTATTTACTTTTCATTCTAGAATTGCTCTGATAATCTGTGGGTTGAATGTTATGAAGTTGAGATTTGTACTTGTGAATTGGAAGATGTTGTGGAATTGTTCAGTTTTGAGAGCAGGGTGGCTCCAAGAGTTTTTGGAGGGTTGTTTAGAAGTGTGAATGTGTTTTTACAAGTTTTGAGTAGTCCATTTTAGGGGTGACACTGCCGAATTTTTGGTCAAGTTATCTCTAAAGTGAGCCCCACAGGGCCACCTCAGATTGCAGGGGGTCTCGTCATATTCTCTCTTAGACTTTTACTTTCAAAGTTTTTTTTTTTTTTTGCAACCAAACATTTTATCACCTTTTTTTTTTTTAGTTCAGTCCGAGAGAAAAGTTCATTTGTTTTGTAATGCAAAAGCAAACCAAGAAGGAGGACTTCAAGTTTAGATGCAAATGAAGCATGCGTGTGCCCTATCAAAATTAAGTAGTTAACAAGTCCTTCATTTGCTTCAACAACATGCTAATAATTTTTTCATGTACTCCATCACAAAATACCACATTAGGACATTCTGTCTTTTCAAAAAAAGTAAATAGCATGTTTCAATTTGTATGGGATGGCTAAAGTTTTGGATACATTAAAATGGAGTTTCACCGGCAAACCCGGTCAACCATACCAAACTTCCTCGGCGCTATATTCTTTCCTTATTTCATCAACAAGGTCCCCTTCATCATTTTAGAACCTTGGTTCGAAAGGTCCGTGAATTATTCAAACTTCTTGTCTCAGAAAGTTTCCATTTTGCGGGGACAATGATTTGGGAGCTTTACTGGTTAGGGTTTCGTGATTCTACCATTAAATTATTTATATTTATGTGTGCTAGCAGCCTAGGAAAAAATTAAAATTATGGTAATTTTGTTTTTGATTAGGTTTTCCTTTTTGGCCATTTAGTTTGGGGATTTTTTTTTCTTTGGCAATGAGATTTGGTATGTTAGGTCATGAATAGGTGTTCATCGTTTGATTGTAGATTTTATTATTTTACACAGGATCGTTCAAGAAAAGGATGATTGATTTGGCTTAATTATCTGGTCATATTGTTACTTTCTGGGTGGGGGTGTGTCATGTGTGTACGAGATAATGGGAAAGTGGTGCTTTCACAGGACTACAAAGAAGAAGAATAAATTCTTTAAAAAAGAGAAGCAGCAGAAAGCAGTGATTGGAGTTTTGGCCTTCGAAGTTGCAAGAGTCATGTGTAGGCTGCTCCATCTATGGACAACTCTGAGCGATGAACAAGTTAACAGGCTCAGACAATATATTTTAAATTCCGTGGGTATAGAAAAGCTTGTGTCAGATGACAATGAGTTCATACTAGGTTTAATATCCAGCGAATTGTTTGAGAATGTGGTCACTGTGGCAAAATATGTGGCCAGGCTCGGGAAGAATCATTCTTCTCATCCTAGTTTGAAGGCTTTTGAGCAAGCTATTAGTGATTGGATCCATAATGGTGTTGACCCTTATGGATGGCAACTTTCATGGGAGAAGATGGAAGGGGAGGCCAAGATGATGAAGGAGTTCATTTCAAAAAATGCAGATTTGTATGACAAGATGAAACTTCTTTCGGATCTTGAACATACTTTGAAAGACATCACTGCCACCTTAGATGGTCCAATTTTGCTCGAGTTTCAGAACAAGGTAGAGCTGAAGCGGCGCGAGGTGGAGAATTTGAAAGAGGCCTCTCTGTGGAACACGACTTACGATTACGTAGGCATCCTTTTGGCAACATCTGTCTTCACAATTGTCAGTAGGATCAAGCATGTTTTTGGATTGCCTAAACTTATAACAGATGCTGAAACCAAAGATTCTGACCACATTAGTCCTAGTCCATCAATCTTTAGCAAGCACAAGCTGTTGGATGCTCCCCCCGACACACTAGGTGCTGCCGCCTTAGCACTGCACTATGCAAATATTATTCTCAAAATTGAAACTTTAGCGTTATATCCTTCTAGGTGTCATCGGGTCGACAGAAATGACCTGTACAGTATGTTGCCTGGAAGTATCAGAGCTGAGCTAAATGAAAGGCTGCCCTGCATTGAGGGCTCGACTTTATCACTGCCCTGCATTGAAAGCACGACTTCAGCACTTGAAGATCTTCCAAAGTTGGAGGAGTCAATTCAGGCAACAATTAAAACAATAGAATGGGTATCACCGCTTGCTCGTAATATGAAGAAATGGCAATCCAAGTGGAACATTCAACAGAAAGCCCAGAAAGCCTCTGTTTTCAGTCATCCTGTGCTTCTGGTACAAACCCTCTACTTTGCAAATCATCAGAAGACAGAAGCAACAATTACGGATCTTCTTGTTGGTATGCATTACACCTATAATCTTAAAAGACAAGTCAAGGCAAAATCTATGCTAGAGAGAGGCCGCAACTCGCTTAAAATAAAAGCAGCCAACTTAGAAGCCCAAAACGAAGCCCTGGTCTCCATTGACGGAGATCATACTGTCTGATATTTTCTTCTTCATTTGTTTCGAAAGAGCTCATCAACTCTTGTAGATGCAAGAACATGTTTTATCAGCTTGATTAGCAGTATAGTATTCCCTGGAACTGTATGATATAGAAAAGTGCTGCATCACTTTCATTTATCACTTTGATTTTGCCTTGCTCTTTTAGATGTTGGGTTCTGAATTTCACCTAGCAAGTACAACGCTTGTGGTGTTCTGAGTGTAAATTGAGTAGATGGAGCAGTATACAGTTGAAATTTTTTCAATTTTTTCTTTTGGTCGAAAGTATATGAAACTCGGTAGAAACAGGATTTAATAACTTAAAAAAAAAAAATCCCAGGACCATGATGATAAGAAACTATAAAGAACTGTAAGAACTATATTGAAGATTGGTGTAGAAAGCTACAAAAGAAAAGTCTAATACATGGCATGCTATAAAAGAAATACTATTACACTGATGGCCAAGGCAAAAATTCAAAACTTCAATTTAGAAAGCAACATGCCAGCACAGAAGCGAAGACAGCCAAGGCAAGCTTTGGAGCATTGGTCAGAGCCGCTGAGTGTGGTGGTCTCTCTTCAGGATGAGGAGTTGAAGGAGAAGACAATCCAGAAGGTGCCGGGCTTGGATTGTCGGGTATGGGACGGCTGACCTGAACGTCGACCTTCTGTCCGTCTTCACAATGACCAGGAGCACCACAAAGAAAGTAATAGTGGCCAGGCCTTTCAAGCGTGATCGTGTCTGAACCGGAACTATAAGCTGCGATGGGAGAGCTGGAGTTGCAGGATTTGAAACCTTGCTCAGATACTTGAACCACATTGTGGTATTGCTTATTGTAAGAAAAGAAAAGACCATCGCCTACGCGAAACTCTTTTGATGAGGACCACTGGTTATAATCAACACCTACTATCCAACCATCCGGGCCGCCGACTTTGTAAACAGCACCAGCACCAGAACAAGCACCGCAAAGAGTCATTGCCACCAAAAGGAACATTATACTGCTTCTGAAAGCCATCACAGTAGATCAATATGGAGAGAGAATTAAGCAACCAAACTGAAAGAAGAAAAGCTAATTGTGAGTATTATTTTGAGCATGCTCGCTTATAAATAGTGAGTATAGATATTGTTGTCATTCCTTGTTTTAACAAAACTCTACTCCTTTAGGTCTAAGTTTAATCTACTACAACATCTATGTGTTTCCTTGCTGCCTTGTTGAACAAAACTCTACTTCTTTAAGTCTAAGTTTAATCTACTACAAACTTCTTTTCTGTGTTTCCTTGCTGCCTTTTTGAACAAATTCTACTTCTTTAGGTCTAAGTTTAATCTGCTACAAACTTCTTCTATGTGTTTCCTTGCTGCCTTGTTGTAGACCAAGTCTTAAGAAGCCCTTTTATCTCATGATAATCAGTTAAGCTCATGCATTGCATACCTTTTCACAAAAGTCTGCTGGTCTTTCAATTGCTGCGAAGATGTGGTTATTTTCAATTGCTCCCGTTTTGTACTATCTATAATAGGTAGTGTGTCAAAATAAAGATTTGCATATTTAATCAAAGTCAGGTAGGATAAAGGGTTTTGTGATATTCAAAATGGTCTTCCATGCTTGTGTCAGCTGTGATTAAAGAGTGTGGCCTTTGGCTTCCAAAATTGATTTTTGCAAACTGAAATTAAGGGGGAATGGGTTTACCTAATCCAACTGAGACTAAGGGGCTCTTAAAAGGCTGCATTCATCTTTCGGCTTATTCACACCCCCCCCCCCCCCCCCCCCTCTAGGCTCCTTCTAAGATCTTCATTGTCTCACCTAGAGGGAGGGGGAGGACCACCTTTGATTTTCTCAACTGCCTCGTATAGATATTAATGTTTTTGTTATTGGCTGGAACTAATCTTTGTTTCTGTAAGCTTCTGAAATTTTAAGAATCCCCTTATTGGCTATATAGAATTATAGATGAATAATATGATGGTTATCAATTAGAAGAATTAATCTATATATTATTATATGAAAGTAGAACTGATCGAGGTGAAGGTGGAGCAATTCAAAGTGATTTGCTGGCTTCAAAACTTTGCTCGTTTTTTTTCCTTCAACTTGATACTCTCCATCATCTCAAAGAAACAAAGTTGAGAGAAAAGACAGTTGGCGTTCTGTGAGATGCAGTCATCTCTTTATTTTTTTTAATTTCTTTGGATAATAAAATACAAAATGATGGATGTTTGAGAATAATACTCGAAATTTTTATATCTCTCACGTTGCCGGGTTCAAACAGTAACACCCCAATTTTTTTGTTTTAATTTGATTTCTATTGGCTTTTGAGAGTCTCGTGCTGCGTTGGTCGAACCCTTCTATGCAAGCTTGAGGAAAAGTCATGCTGTTTTCGCGATCAAAAATCACACATTGCAGACTGAGTAGGAGATGGTATGCCAACCAATCCATGTGAACAACTACCATGCCTCTTGAACCTGCCTAGCTTAAACAGTCTCTCATTGAGTCCGTCTATATAAAGTTCCTTCCGAACACCGAATTCCACAGCAGCACCTTAACACATAAACCAGAAGCTACCAACTGCTGCTTCAAAGAGATCATGGAGAGCCGAAAGATGAATGCAAGTAACTTCCAGATGCCCCTTCACTACCCAAGGTACAGCAGAAAGGACTACGAGGACATGCCTGAGTGGAAGCTCGACCATCTTCTCGGTCAGTATGGGTTGTCTGCGCACGGCGACTTGGCTTACAAGAGAGACTTCGCCATGGGTGCCTTCCTCTGGCCTGATCATCATCGCCATGAACCAAACCCTTGTAATAATTCATACCAGAATAATACCATCAAGGATGTTTCCAGTTCTCTTAGAGACAAAAAGGTCATGTAGCTTCGCTGCCTGTAGGTTTTACATGTCTCAACATCTTACGCATGAATGCTATTTGAGGGCTAATTTGATTTCCTATTCAGATTGCAACACCTAAAAAGTATAATCATACACCTTGAGATTTAAATGGAACCAAGATTAGATTGGTATAATGCCCTGGACACATTCATCTTCCATGGCAGACAATCAATACAAAGGTTTGGTTTCAGCAATGGAGGTATTAAACACAGTCAACACCCAGACAATCAAGGATTTGCAGATGAAATATTTGTTTAGATATTTAGCCTTTTCTGTAATAATATCATTCCATTGAAACTAAGACTCGATCTACTAATCCTAGATACAGTTACAGAACACAACCATACAAATTTCTGATTACAACAAACAGTACCCTAGCAAACCTGTTCACAGGCAAAATACTTCACCCCCCAAGATTACCATTGAAATTTTATACAGGGAGTGACTAACACAGATTGGAGGATGAGATGTGACTACAATTCGCCCACCATCCATAACTACAGTTCTGTTCGTAAGACCACTTCTTTCAGCCTTTCAGGTCTGCGGCACTTAGAGGTAACTCAGTACATTAATATCGCCGCGGCCTCAACCGCCTGCCATTGGGATTTGCTGATTCTGCTACAGCCCCACTGCCATCTGCTGGCAAGTCTAGCCCATATATGCTGCTGCCACTCCTCTTCTTACTTGAACTTGAATTTTCATTTGCATCAACTGATGCAAATGTCTTTAGTAGCTCCTGTAACACTGAGGGGCAGCTCTCTTCTAGATGCTTGTATCCATCTGACTGCATTACAGCTGAAAAACACAGGAGGATTCATTAGTTCATAAATTCATTTATACACCATAAAGACCACCAGATGATAAACAGTTGCATGCAAAGCATATGAGGAATATCCTTTTCAGAATGATGTGTGAACACATGTTTTAGATAGAGGTAGTATCATCAATTCATGTTATGCTCTTCTTCTAAACTTAGTAAAAAGTTGTCCAGATTCATATCAAATGCAGTTCTCACAAAAACAATAACAGAAATTTCCGGTCAAATAACCAGCATTCAATAAAAAAAGAAAACAGATGTTTAAGTATTCCAAGTAAATCTTTCTGTAAAGTGACAGCTACTCTAGACCATTTAGGTGTGTAGTTCAACTATTAGCCAACCAATTATGGTATTCATTGTCTCCTAAACATTAACATAGTCTAGAGAACAACCTGACCTATTTCTCAGTTTTTGAGAGAGGGGAGGGAAAGTCTGAGAGGGAGGGAGAGACAGAGAGAGGGAACCAGTAATTAGTGCCTTTAATAGACCAGTTAACAACATATCTAGTTTTGCACTTTCCAAAGCATAAAGATACGACCAATTGTGACTATCTTATGCAGGGTCCATCAAGGTCTGTACTCATTTGTCTATATATTTTTTTCATTTTTGAATGACAGTGAGAAATCTTGCTTCTTTTTTTCTTTTCCTCTTCTTTTCTTCTCTTCTTTTCTTTACTCAATGAAACAAAATGTATTGGAGGAACCCATATACAATCAGACCCAGGCCACATTAAGAATCCTACTATATATACCATTCTCAAAATGCTGCCCCTCGATCAGCCAGATATCATGGTGTCACCAAAGGCTGACCCGAGGACTCGCATGGAATACCATAAATTTTAATAGAACAACCTTAATGAGTTCCTGAAACCATAGAAATTGATAAGGACAACTGTAACATGTTTGATGGGACATGCATGAATTTAGTCAAGAGCACTTGAGACTACTAAGAAAAACTGTAATTGACATAACCTGAAACCTTGCACCCCAGAATCTACGGGCAACACCCACCTCCCAAGTTTGTCGACTTTGCTGCAAATTTTAGACACACAGCCTTCAGCTGTGGACAGTGATGCTGCTCAGCAAGGGCCAGTGTGGTTGCCACTGTTTCAGTAGTGATTTCTTCACACAACTTCGATTCACACAGCAACTTCAGTCGCTCTAGGTTATAAAGGTCTGCAGCAGCCAACAGATGCTGCACCATGACAGTGAATGTGCACAAAGATGATGAACCTGTAACTTCACGTATATCAGGAAGTTTGTCCGCGTAAATAAACAGAAGCATTGCCTGGAAAAAGAAAAATGGAAAAACCATGTGATTTATTAACCATGCTCAAAATCTGAGGGAAAACATATATTAACATATGGGTTGATATTTGCAGCAAAACTCACTTATCTTTAAGTCTTGGTGACACAGAAAACAAACTTCTAGTCTAAACTAAGGAAAAACAGAGCAAAATGGAGAGATTTACAGATTACTAAAACAAGTTCAAACTGGTTTACAATATTCCAATTATCAGCAAGTGCATAAGGTCCATAAGTTTTAGTTAGTGTCAACTCCCAAACGTTCCCATAACCAGTGGCACCATGAAAAACTTATCAATTTTGTAAGTGCGGTTGATAGAATTGAACTAACATTTAAACTAACCACGCACAAGCCTAAACCATCAGAATTTGATAGACACTCTGACAGCCTTCAATGTCTCTGCTGCAGACATACAGACAGACCATGAACTACTTCAACATCTCATATTTTTTGTATTTTACCATAGGAGTTCCATAGACAGAATTTTCATGACCGTCAATGTCTGTTAGGACAAGCTCAGATGACTCTTTCTTATTATTGGTGCTTCCTAGTTCCTGCTCTAATTACACCACTGAAGACCCCCAAACATAAAGAACTTTCCAGTGGATTAATTATCTATACAGAAACATTTAGAATTTATGTGAGAATTCAATGATTTAGATACTAAAATATTACTAGATTGAATGGCAACAGCTTTAAAGATTTAAATGAGTTTAACAGATAATGCAGAAGATGACATAATAAACATACAGATATAATAAGAAAAGACATAACAAAATGAATTTTAGCAATATCTTATCTCTATGAACAAGAGTATTAATTATTTGACTTAAAAATTCACACAATCCTATAAATGTGAATCAATACCATACTACATACACCTTCAATTTGGAGACTGGCGAGGTATAAAAGATCTTGTCCCCTCCTTTTCCTAATTGCGTTTATCTTTCAAAGAGAATTAAGATTGTTATCTCTTTCAGATACTTTCAATTTCTTATTTGTTCACTTTATAACTGAATGTATAAAATGCAATAATGACTAGTGTGGAGCATCCTAGGGCAAAAGTCTGGAAACATGTGAGACATGAACTCAGACCGTCATGGACGTTTTTACTTTTCCCGTCCCTACTTAATGTTTACTTTTCCCATCCCTACTTAATGTTGGGTACAAAACTACATTATATGAGGTAATTTGTTTACTATCATGACTACTTTGGCGTCAAAAGGCCTATGCTGACCAGAAGGGTATCCACAAGGAGATTTCACATTCCAGTGATGTCTTACTGAGTTATTGTTCATTTCAAAACTCATCCACAAAGAAAAATCAAAAGTTTAGCTCCTTAATACTAAAACTGAATCCCAATTATACTATGTAAGAAAACAAAACTACACAGTTCTTAATGTCTATGTCATGCTTTTCAGAATCTTTTCTCTTCCTTCCAATGGTGACTAGTGTAAGCACAAAAACAAAGGAGCATTTACCTTGAAGATAAAGGGCTCAACATCCTTCACGACTACTTTATCTACACTCGAATCCCCAAGGTGTCCAAAAAACTGTGCTTTGAATACAGGAGAACGAGCAGCAAGTATCAACTTGTGAGCTTTAAATTGCTCATCACCAACCTGAAAAACTACGTCGCAACCAGCTCCAGAATCTAGAAAAGCCTTAAGACCTTCACCCATGTCTGATGGTGGTACAGTAATTGCAAATTGTTTTGGACACTCGAGACGAGTTCTGACAACTCCAACAGTGCAGTTCAACACAAGGGAATCATCCTTTAGAAACTCGGAAGTTTCGAGGGCTGCTCTTCTGAAAAATCGCTTGTAACCCCTGAAATGTAGCCAGAGAAGTAGAATCTGGTGATTAAAACATGGAGAAACCACCAGCTTGGTAATAATAGCCAATACAAGCAAAATAAACAAAGCGTATCCAAAACGTGGTAAAAGAAACTACAACTAATCTAAGAGCAAACTCTGACAATGAGACCAATTCAAATGCGAGATGACATGCACACCTAATTATTTTCATTTGTGAAAATAAACTTTTCTACTGTAAAAGCAACCAAATACTAGAATCTTTATCAGTTCTACCACATACATTCATCTGAAAATACGATACCTCACATTCATTCCAACAATCAACACCTATATCCAACCACATTACTAACCCAATTACATAACAAGCTGCTAAATCACCATAATTCACAGAAAATGGTACTCAATTCTATCATCGAAACACCGAAAACTTGCACAGCAATTAACACAAACAAGAAATCACCCAAGAACCAAGAAACCACATACCACATGCTGCCTCGGTACTTCAACGTGTACGGGCCGCTCTCTAGGGCACGATCAAAGTGGCTATGCACCTTGTCCTTGCCACTGTTGCTCTGGTCCACCAAGGTGAGCTCGAACAGAGCCCTGACATCGGTGCCCTCACTCACCAGCGCAATGAAAACGGAGACGTAGACGGAGCTATCCTCGGGGTTTTTACCGTCGGGGTAAAAGTAAATGGCCCAATCGTAACCGCCGACGGTGAAGGTGTCGCTGAGTATGTATTTACCGGCGCCCATGCCTTTGGCCAAAGAATAGCCCTTTATGGTGAAGCGGTGGGAGCCGTTGACGGTCTCGCTGATCGAGCGCGAGCACGACTCGTCGTCGGGCTTGGGCTTCGAGCTCGCCATGGCGGAGGAGGAGGAGGAGGAGGAGGGTTTACCCAATTGCGCGCCGCGGAGGGAGAATTTTTGAATCGGTGGCATCGGACGGTCGCGGCGGAACCCTAGAATGTGAACGGCCTTGGCATGGCATGTGATTCTTGGAGAAATTGGGGGTGGGCGGAGGCAGCAGATTCGAATTCGGAGCCCTAATTTTGGAATTGAATGGGGGAAATTTTGGAATTTGATTAGGGGCGTCGATTTGGGTGACGTGTGGGTCGAGTTGTGTTCGGGGCCGGAGAAACAAAAGTGCCTTCCGTAAAATTGCACTGGGAATGTTATAGTGCTTTTAAATACCAAAAGTTATGTTGGTTCATCTTATTTATGGTATGGAATCTCTTAAAAAAGAGTTTTATGGTATGGATAATTTTATTGTCTTAATTGAAGGGTGCTCTAGATTGAAGTCCTTATTTTATGAATTACAACATTGTTGCCTGATTAATTTCTTACCCACAAAGCTAAATGTATTTGGGTTTGGAGTTTGAAGGAAACAGTTACGGTCAATTTCATCATTTTAGCTTTCAAATTCTTTTAAATTTTGTGAAAATCAAAGCTTTGAACACAAAATTTGACACCAATCCCATTGTAGAGCTACATGTGTAAGACCAAACATTGTAACGGTGAGAAGAAAATATGCGAGGGAATTATTAGGGTTCTGCTATCAATCTAGGGGTGAAATGTTACATGTAAATACAAATTGATGTGATATCTACTTTAATGGAGTATAGACTAATGCGACTGGTTGAAGAAATTTTTGAGTCAGACTTTCTTTTATTATAATTATAGACTAAATCATATATAATTTTTCATCAAATGAAGTATTTTTATATCGAGTAAAGTTGCTTCTTTTTTTTATTACAATTACACACTAAATCATATATCATTCAACTATTTTAAAGACATCGTATTCAATTGCATGAGGATGTTCTTAGCAAGTTAATATAAAAATAAAAATAAAAAATCTAAAACGTCCATATCCTATGAACGACCGGCCCGATTCAACATGGAGCTTCTTATTTTCGAAAGAAACTCCCCACACAAACCCAGACGTGGGAACGTTCCTCTCTCCGTCACCGACATTGCCAAGTGGATTCAACCCCTCGCCACGTGTCTCCCTCTCGCGCTCCCGCCACTCACGACTCTATCCCTCCGCGGGTGACGTTAGACATGAGTCAACCGCAGCTGTCTGATTGGCATTTGCTCAGCAAAATCCCAGCCACAGTCTTTATACCTCTCCTCCTCCTCCTCCTCCTCCTCCTCCTCACTCTCTCACTCTCACAGTCCCAAACACACAACCCACATTGCCATCAAAACGCTGCGTTTTGTTCATGGTTTTCGATCCAGAGGGCTAAAATCATCGCGCACTGAATCAGAAGATGGGATTTTTCGGGAATGGCGATTGGTTGAGGATCCCATTGATCATCAAAATATGGGGGTTCATCATGATCTCCGTCACCTTCTTCTACTTGGGCAAGAACTGGACCGGTGGGGCCCAGCAGCTCCTCTCCTTCACCACCGCCGCCACCACGCGCCGATCTCCTCCTTCCGCCACCGTCTCCATTTCCCCCAATCTCAACAACCCCTTCAACCTCTCCGCCCTCCTCAACGAAACCCTGGCCCCGCCGCCCTTGCCTTCTCCTCCTCCGCCTCCGCCGCCGCTTCCTTCTTCTCCGCCGCCCCCCGCGCCGCCGCCGTCGGACGTGATCCAGCGGTTCGGGATCGTGGACGAGAACGGGACCATGGCCGACGATTTCGAGGTCGGCGAGTTCGATCCCGATGAGGTGGTGGAGAATTGGAGCGGCCAGAATGGGACGGCGGCGGCGGCGGAGAGTGCCGGGAGCGGGTCGGGTAGGTTCAATGGGAAGAGGTTTGAGCTTTGTCGTAACGGTATGAGCGAGTACATACCGTGTTTGGATAATGTGGTGGCCATTAAGAGGCTCAAATCCACCGATAAAGGCGAGCGCTTTGAGCGGCATTGTCCGGATTCCGGCAAGGGTTTGAATTGCTTGGTTCCGCCGCCCAAGAACTACAAGAGCCCCATTCCATGGCCGAAGAGCCGCGATGAGGTACTAGATTAAACCTTAGTTCAAGTATGGATGTAAATGCAGGTTTATAACTTTAGATAGTACACAAGTATAAAGAACATTTTCGCTAGGAAGGTTGTTTGTTTTCGCTATTACTATGCGGTGTGTGATTGTGATTATTTATTGTTGCAGGTTTGGTTCAATAATGTACCTCATACTCGTCTGGTTGAGGATAAAGGGGGTCAGAACTGGATTACACGAGAAAAGAAGAAGTTTAAGTTTCCGGGAGGTGGGACACAGTTTATACATGGGGCAAATGAGTACTTGGATCATATTTCTAAGGTTAGAATTGTTTAAAGTTGAAAGAAACTGGGAATTTGAAGTGGATAGTTTGGACAGTGAGTTATTGTTTCTTGTTTCTTTTTTCTCTGATGGTCAAATTCTAATGGTGTAGATGATCCCTGACATCACATTTGGTCACCATATTCGAGTTGCATTGGATGTTGGATGTGGTGTTGCAAGTTTTGGTGCATACCTGCTGCAACGGAATGTCATCACTATGTCAATTGCTCCAAAAGATGTCCATGAGAATCAGATACAATTTGCTCTTGAGCGTGGAGTGCCTGCAATGGTAGCAGCATTTGCTACTCGCCGTTTATTGTACCCAAGTCAGGCATTTGACTTGATCCATTGCTCACGATGCAGGATTAATTGGACTCGTGACGGTATGCCATTTTTGTTGTACAGTTTTTTTTTTTTTTTTCCCACTGTTTATCATAGCTGGGGAAATGACAAGTTTAGAACAGTTGATCTAGCATGAGAGTGCTCGTTAGACAGTATGCAAGTAATATTACTATATTAGTAGCATTGCAATTTTCTCAATCCTTCCATAAATATGCCTGTTGGTAAAAAAAAAATCTTCAAATGTAATGAACAACTTACTTCTAAACTGATGTGCTCACAAACTTGAGTTATACTAACCTCAAGAAGTTCACCTTCTTTCTTTACTATCAAAATCTCAGGGTTTGAAGCAGTGTTTTGATCTTTGTTATATTGTTTATTGTTAAAGAGTTGCTAACTTGGCGGATATCTTCTGATTATGTTTTATCTTTACCCTCTTTCTCTTCTTTGTGATGAAGATGGGATATTGCTACTTGAGGTTAATAGGATGCTCCGGGCAGGAGGATACTTTGTTTGGGCAGCACAGCCAGTTTATAAGCATGAAGAAGTCCTAGAGGAGCAGTGGCAAGGTAACACTATTCTATTATATACTTTTTTATTTGAATTGTTTGTTGAACTTCTTCTGATAATTTGTTTGTTGCATTTTTCTTTAGCGAGGTTTTTGTTTTATATTGGTTGCCCTCTGTATATTCAATTTCAAACCTCTGCATATTCAATTTCCAACTTGCGATTACTTGAGAACAATATAACGTTTTGTCTTTCCACTTCTAAATCAATTCTCTATCCACCAAGCTGTAACCTACAGTTTTCTTTTGACTGTGATTCCTATTTGTTTAACTTTATTGCTCCTGAAGACCGATTTTAACCAACAAATGAGCAATATCACCGTCTTCATTGCACTTGAAATTTCTTACCTGGCAACAATAACATTTCTTATATTTTTCCTCATTTATTCTTGGCCAGAGATGCTTAACCTCACGACCCGTCTTTGCTGGGAGTTTGTGAAAAAGGATGGCTATGTTGCCGTATGGCAGAAGCCAGTTAACAACAGCTGCTATCTAGGTCGGGATGCTGAAACCAAACCTCCATTATGCGACTCAAGTGATGACCCGGACAAAGTTTGGTAATATTTCCTCTCCAACTATTCTCTTACTAATGATTTGATAATTGCATTAAAGTAAGATATTATCGGTATGTCAAATTTCTTGTTCATCAAACTCAGATATTAATCAAATTTCAAATCTCAAATTATTGTTTAAAAGAACTTTTAGTCCAGATGTACTTGACTTTCTTCTTCTTGTTGTGAGGGTCACAGTTTTTGGTATTCTTTGTATGATGATGCAGGTATGTTGATCTGAAGGCATGCATAACAAGACTCCCTGAAAATGGTTATGGAGCAAATGTCACAACATGGCCAGACCGCATGCAAACTCCCCCTGATAGGCTTCAGAGCATACAGTTTGATGCCTATATATCCAGAAAGGAGCTCTTCAAGGCAGAATCTAAATATTGGCATGAAATAATTGAAGGCTATGTCCGTGCTTTTAAATGGAAGAAGTTAAGATTAAGAAATGTAATGGATATGAGAGCTGGCTTTGGAGGGTATGATATTCATCTCATATTCCACTGATCAACCTTTTCTAATTTATTTTTCTTAAATTTTCTCATTGCTTACAGTCTATGAACTGGTTGGCAGATTTGCAGTGGCACTAATGGAACATAATTTAAATTCCTGGGTTATGAATGTGGTTCCTGTTAGCGGCCCCAACACCTTGCCTGTTATATATGACCGTGGATTTATTGGAGTTATGCATGACTGGTATGTTACAAACAGCTCTCTATGTCTAGCTGGTTGATTTGTTAATATGTTTTTCTTTGCTTGGAGACACTGATAGATTGTCTGATTATAAAAGTCTGTTCTACTTCTATTAAAAATACCACTAGAGATATATTCAAATGTTCAACAAATAATGACAAAATCAACTGTTACAATAGGTTCTAAGCATGATTTGACCGATTCTTGTAACAATATGCATTTAATTAAAAGTAACTAATTTGCATTATGTCTATCAGGTGTGAGCCATTTGATACATACCCAAGAACCTATGATTTATTACATGCAGCTGGCCTCTTCTCTATTGAGAAGAAAAGGTATACCCCTCTTTCTCCAAGTAGAAAACTTTAATTGCTTTATGTTTTATCTATTCGGGTTTCCCATCAGTCCATCACTATTCCGTCTTTTAGTCCCTTAGATGAAAGTGAACAGTAGTTTGCTGCAATGAGGGCTTACATTGCACCAGAAGTAAGATTAAGAATATTAGTAGTGGTGCAGTTAATTAGAAACAAAAGTATTTTAGAAAAAGTAGGTGTCCGGTAACAAAATTGGAAGTATAACTGTTGGCCCTAATAACAAAGTAGGTGTCCATTACTATTCTGGTTGTGGGAATCATACTACATGCCAAAAGAAAAGGATGAAAGTTTCATCTTTGGTTGAGCAGTTAACCATTTGACTTAAAAGGGAAAGCGGAATGTAGACTTATTGTCTTCTGAGAATCATATTCAATGCCTTCTTTCTTGCAGTTTCAGTGGTTGGGGTTAAGGTATTCAGACCATGATTTAACATTGGCTATAAACCGGTGCTTTAATATCTCTGTTCGTTCTTTTCTAACAAACAGAAATAAGACTTCATGTTTCATAATCACAGGTGCAATATGTCAACAATCATGCTTGAGATGGACCGTATGCTAAGACCAGGTGGACGTGTATACATCCGTGATGCTCTTGCGGTCATGGATGAGCTTCAAGCGATTGGAAATGCCATGGGCTGGAAAGTTAATTTGCGAGACACATCTGAGGGTCCTCATGCAAGCTATAGGCTCTTCATGGCTGAAAAACGCCTCTTGCATAGTTGAAGCATTCAGATTTGAAGACCCATAGCGATTTATACTGCTCATCTCTGTGAAGGAAAATTGAGCAAAAATTTGATAAAAATGCTTGTCACCAGTAATAATTGGTGCCAGTGTAATTTGTCAGAGAGAGATAAAGAGAGATTCGTTTAATTGTGTAGCACAGATTGGATCCCCTTCAAGATAGTCCCAGACCTCAGTAAAGATTATGCAGATTTGAGTTGGTTCCCCACTAAAGAGAAACATCCCCTGTTTTCCTTGTGAAATAGAATAGCGTTGAACTAGAATTAGATTAAAGAGTTCAATTGTTTTATGTATGATGTACATATTGGCAATCCAATATCAATTCGATTTCATTTGTTTATTATTTATGAGGTTCTATGAAGTATGGATGCTGCCATTTTCCTCTTCCTGTCATTTCCATTGAATAATGAATATACACAGGATCGACATCTTTCTGAACATGAAAACTATCAAGCTCTATTCAGGTAGATCAGAACAAGAATATTCAGGGTAGATCAGAAATTTGATCTCCTGACCAAAAGAAATGTCAGAAATTCGTTCGACACAGAGATCAGACTACTCTTGATTTCACAATAACTAGTTGAAATGGAAACTTCTCTCTGAAAAGGGTAATTGATTACTTTAAAGTTTAAACAAATGGCATCATCTGTGGAGGAGAATGACCAAAACATTGAAATCATTTTGACAAAACCTTCACTCCCCAAAAATAATGGGGACAAAATAATAACCAATAAACATGGCAAACTGGAAAGGTTCTCTACAGTTTGACCTTCTGAATCAAAACCACGCAGTGAAACTTGATTTAACACCACAAGTCACATCACAACTATCTATCAGATGGTCTGCATTCCTGGTTTCTTTGGTGTCCATTTCTGATACGCCTGTAGCATTGGTGCCATCTCTGGCTTCACTTTCTGAAGTGGTGATTGTACTCGTGAGGTTGAGGGCACAGACTTTCGTATATGCGGTTGTACTTTTGACGGTGAGTGCACCAGCTTCTGTATTTGTGGCTGTACTTGTGACGGTGAGTGCACCAGCTTCTGTATTTGTGGCTGTACTTGTGACTGTGACGGTGAGTGTACCAGCTTCTGTATTTGTGGCTGTACTTGTGACGGTGAGTGCACCAGCTTCTGTATTTGTGGCTGTACTTGTGACTGTGACGGTGAGTGTACCAGCTTCTGTATTTGTGGCTGTACTTGTGACGGTGAGTGCACCAGCTTCTGTATTTGTGGCTGTACTTGTGACGGTGAGTGCACCAGTTTCTGTATTTGTGGCTGTACTTGTGACGGTGAGTGCACCAGCTTCTGTATTTGTGGCTGTACTTGTGACGGTGAGTGCACCAGTTTCTGTATTTGTGGCTGTACTTGTGATGGTGAGTGCACCAGCTTCTGTATTTGTGGCTGTACTTGTGAGGATGAGTGCACCATCTTTCGTAGTTGTTGATGTCCATGTCCTTGTGGGGACGAGTCTGCCAACTCTCGTCCATAAGAACCACTTGGTTTCGGAGGGCCATTATAATCCCTTTGGGGCACCAACTCTCGTCCCTTACCATTTGGTTTTGGGGGGCCGTTATATTCCCTTGGGGGCACCAACTCTCGTACAAAAGGACCATTTGGTTTCGGGGGACCGTTATAATGATGTCTTGGGGTTCGTGAATGTGAGCTCTCAGCCCTGAAATATTGTGGATGAGTTGTTTGGTGGTGCTTAATATTGTAACCTGGGTTGCTAATAAGACGTAGCATATGTGGTCGGACTAGTGTGGCAAGAAGGGAACTCTCAATGGCTAAGGAGGCATTGTAACTAACTGCGATTAGCCTGTCACGACTCATCTCAAAAACTTCAGAGATCCTTTTCAATGCTTTTTGGCCGACACCTCTTGCAGAATTTTCTGGCCGATCAAAAGGATCTTCAACCTACCATGCCCAATTCCGTTCACAAAATCAGTGGTGATGACACCTATTCAAACTCCAAACAAATGGGGGAGAGAATCAAAATATTTAACATATGTAGAGAAAGCATAGAATTACCAATATACAATAGGTTTTGGGCAACCATCCCATATTGCTTTCTATTCTTTCCCATTTTCCAGAATATGTGCAAATTCCCAACTCCGCAGCCTTCGAACCAAGGTCAGAGAACTGCAAATTTACAAAATGACCATAATCAAATTAACAAAGGTACCTAACCAGAAACCCAAATGAATAAGCAAGGCAAACTTTGGTGGGCATTCATGATAGGCAAGTCTCTGGTTAGAAACATATTCAACTCAAATTATTCAGGAAGGCAGAAAATAGTCAAAATACCTTCCCAAGGAATGAAATGAAAAGCTCAGACAAAGAACTTTTATTCCGAGCTCTCAATTTGTTTAGTTTAAATCTTCTCATGTTCTCAACACAACTTTTTTCAATACGTCTTTCTGCATCATCCCTCAAGCCTGCAAGAAACATAGCACAATCAAATATTTCTTGTCTAATCTAGTCAGTAAATATGTTCAGATCAACAAATTGTTCTCTGATGTACTTTAGGTATATTTTTGTACATTCAAACAAATCCTTACCAGAAGCACTATTGAACCTTTTTTTTTCCTCAATAAACAAACACTAGTTTGCTGAACGGCTGAAGGTATGATTTAAAAACCTTTTAGAATACCTCTCATGAAACGACACAGCGGAGTAATAGTATAAACTAATGAGAAGTAAATATTAGTCAACTCAAGAATCTCCTCTTCATGACCAAAAAAAAGAGAGAGAGGAAAAACAAAATATCACTTGGGGCATACAAAACTCACATTATTTCACAGGAACCATGACAGTGAAACTGATTTTACTTCTCCTTATGGGCCAATAAGCTGCCAATTACCATTGCATATCACCGCTCAAGCAATTAACATGCTCTCGAGTTGAAAAAAGAAAACTCTAGATCCAATATTTAAAAAAAATAAAAGGACACTTGGCAATTGAAAGATTGAAACTATAGTTTTCTTCCTCATATCTTTGCTTTGTAAAAGGGAGTTCCTTTGCTTTGATGCTGTGTAGAGCTAACTTAAACTCCATTATTTCAAACAAAGAACCAGTACCATATCTTCAAAGAAAAATCAATTTCAGAAACTATTCCAAAAGGAAAAAAAAATTATTCAATTTTTACCAACAGTTAGTGGCAAAATGAGGTCTCTGTT